>NC_045987.1:27279593-27476221 GCF_010909765.2 Amblyraja radiata
GCTGTTGACGGGACCAGAGGGAGAGGAGGTCCCAGAGGGAGGTGGACCATCAAGAACGAGGAGGAACCCGCAAGCTATGGGGACCATCGAGAACAAGGTGGACCCTTGACAACAATGGGGGGATTTGGTGGGGGGCCGCTGAGAATGAAGGGGGACCCAGCAGGGGGGGGGCTACTGCCATCTACAGGCAGAGGATGGGACTGTTCCGTGAACATTTGTAATGTAGACTGCGGCAGAAACGTGGCAACACAAGTGTACTGCCTCGCTCAGGTCCGCTGCAGGATTTGACCAGGTTTTGTGCGTTTCACTGTACCCAGGTACATGTGACAATAGAGTAACATCAAGGCATCGGTTGTCAGTGCAGGGTGCCCAGGGTTCCGTGACCCCAGGTGGGTGACTGACCTTTGGCACAGCATCCTGCAGAAACCAGCTCGACTTCCTGTTCCTCCGGCCCCATTTCAGTGGCAGCTGTGGCCGGCGAGGCTGGGGTACATCTGGCAGCGGCCTGTGGAACAACAAATAGAGCATAGGCATGTACACACGCAACATGCACCAAACACACAGCAGGGCAGTCAGCGTGTGTGGACGGAGGAACGGAGTCAATGTTTCAGGACAACAGCTCCCCGTCAGAACTGGAAACTGGAGACAAGAAGCGCCATTTAATCAGGGAGTGAGATTTGGTCAACACCCGAGCTGACTAATGAAGGGAATCAGAAAACATTTAGGGTAAGCAAGGTGAAAGAGACAAACTCACATCCCGTTGGAGATTGGAACACAGCTTCTTCAAGGTGCTCATTGCTTGAGAGAAGTGACAGGCAGGTAAAAGCAGAAAACAAGTTCATGTCATGCCCATCAAGTCTACGATGCCATTCAATCATGGCTGATCTATCTTTCCCTCTCAACCCCATTCTGCTGTCTTATCCCCATAACCCCCGACACCCTTATTAATCAGGAATCTGTCAATCTGCACCTTAAAAATACCCGATGACTGAGGCAATGAGTTCCACAGATTCACCACCCTCTGGCTAAAGGAATTCCTCCTTATCTCCCTTCTAAAGATACATCCTTTTATTTAGAGGCCTCTGGTCCTAGACAATCCCACTAGTGGAAACATCCTCACCACATCCACTTCATCCAGGCCTTTCACTATTTGGTAATTTTCAATGAGGTCCTCCTCATTCTGGTGTGTGAGACCAGTCTAGCAAAACTCTCTGAATCTCGTCAGATGTTATGTCATGTGATAGGAGTAGAATTAGGCCATTCGGCCCATCAAGTCAACTCCACCATTCAATCATGGCTGATCTATCTCTCCCTCCGAAGCCCATTCTCCTGCCTTCTCCTCATAACCTCTGACACCTGTACTGACCAAGAATCTATCTGTCTCTGCCTGAAAAATATCCACTGACGGCCTCCACAGCCTTCTGTGGCAAAGAATTCCACGTATTCACCACACTCTGACTAAAGACATTTCTCATCTTCCTAAAAGAACGTCCTTTAATTCTGAGGCTATCTCTAGTCCTAGACTCTCCCACCAGTGGAAACATCCTCTCCACATCCACTCTATCCAGGCCTTTCACTATTCTGTATGTTTCAATGAGGTCCCCCCTCATTCTTTTAAACTCCAGCGAGTACAGGCCCAGTGCCGACAAACGCTCATCATATGTTAACTTACTAATTCCTGGGATCATTCTTGTAAACCTCCTCTGGACCCTCTCCAGAGCCAGCACATCCCTCCTCAGATATGGTGCCCAAAATTGCTCACAATATTCCTAATGCATCCTTACTTGAGCCTTATAGAGCCTCAACATTACACCTGTTACACCTCTCAAGGCTGTGAGGCAGCTGGATGTAACGTCAAGATTTCCACCTGACGTTACTCAAGCTGAACCAGTTATTGATGCAACAACAACAGCAGATTAATGGTTTCTCCATCAATGCAGCTGCAGTTTTCACTGGTCAGACGGGTTCCCTGGATTTGCAGGTCGTGCAGTATAAATGTACACAGTACTCACCCATATTTAGTTGCAAACACCAACACGTTTTTTCCTCGTCTCTTGATCTCGGTGGAGGCGTGATCGGTCAACTGGCCGATGTTATCGGGCAGAATCACATTAGGAGGAACTGGCGGCACTCGAGTGCGGAGACGGAAAATACATTTCTTCTTCTTAATTTCTTTACCACAGATAAATCTGCAACACGACAGATAAGGACGTTGAACACCTCTTTATCAGCATTATCTGGTCCCCTATCATTGGGTTCAAGTTTACAGCACTAATTAAATCACAGTCTTTGAAAGCAAAAGCCTTGAGCCTTTGCACCCTACAAAAGCCCATTATAAACCATCCCTGACACGGGGGAAACATGCCCACGTACATCATGCATGACATTCTGCTCACATAATCATGTAGATAGGGGTTTCAAGGAGGCTTTCTGTACATTGCCCTTCATCAGTCAGGTACTGAGTATAGAATGTGTAGAAAGGAACTGCAGTTGCTGGTTTATACTGCAGATGGCCACAAAGTGCTGGAGTAACTCAGCGGCTCAGGCAGCATCTCAGGAGAGGAGGAATGGGTGACACTTTTAATCCTTCTACAGATTGAAAGATAGGGGTGAGGGTGGTGGGTGGGAGGGCAAGAAAAGGTCAGAACCACGGGGCTGGCAACAGATGACCTCAGGAAGGGTGGAGCCCGTAATGAGAAATGTCATCTATTCCTTTTCTCCAGAGATGCTGCGTGACACGCCGGGTTACTCCAGCACTTTGTGTCTATCTTGGGTATAAACCAGCATCTGCAGTTCCTTCGTACATCACAGTAGCTTCAGTCAAAAGTGCCACGAGAGGAGGTTTAGTTTAGTTTAGAGACAGCGCTGAAACAGGCCCCTCGGCTCACTGGGCCTGTGCCAACCAGCGACCCCTGCACACTAACACTACCCTACACACACTAGGGAATGTCGCTGTAAAAAGCAGATCCTAAAGGGAGAGGTGCTCCTTGAGCGAGCGGAACGGTGGTGCAGCGGGTAGAGCTGTTGCCTTACAGTACCAGAGACCCGGGTTCCATCCTGACCACGGTGCTGTCTGCACGGCATTTGTACGTGGAATTCTTTGCCACAGAAGGCTGTAGAGGCCGTCAGTGGATATTTTTAAGGCAGAGACAGATAGATTCTTGATCAGTACAGGTGGTAGAGGTTATGAGGAGAAGGCAGGAGAATGGGCTTCGGAGGGAGAGATAGATCAGCCATGATTGAATGGTGGAGTAGACTTGATGGGCCGAATGGCCTAATTCTACCCCTATCACATGACATAACATCTGACGAGATTCAGAGAGTTTTGCTAGACTGGTCTCACACACCAGAATGAGGAGGACCTCATTGAAAATTACCAAATAGTACGTTCTCCCCGTGACCATGTAGGTTTTCTCCGGGTGCTCCGGTTTCCTCCCAAGATGTACAAGTTTGTAAGTTAATTAATTGGCTTCGGTGAAAATTGTAAATTGTCCCTAGTGTGCAGGGTAGTGTTGGTGTACGGGGTGAATGCTGGTCGGTGTAGACTCGGTGGTCCTAAGGACCCGTTTCCACACTGCATCTCTAAACTAAACTGACCTATGCTACATACTTAGAGCTCAGTTTCTCATGGGTTTTACACGTTGAATTCAAGCCCTTTAAGAAACACCCAAATTCAATTTTATTGGCAACGTTTCGTGTGCAATGGTGGCATGGATTTTGTGCAGAGAGATAAGAGCTAGTCTTGACATTGTGGGCTGAAGGGCTGTTCATGTGTCGGAACTGCTCCAGCTTCAATATGGTAGACACAAAATGCTGGAGTAACTCAGCGGGTGAGGCAGCATCTATGGAGAGAAGGAATGGGCGACGTTTCGGGTCGAGACCCTTCTTCAGACTTTATCCAGCTTCAATATACTGTGGAGTGAGAAATTGTTCCCAGGGACAGCGTGAAGACAAAACACCAGCATCTAATAGTTGCTGCACCTGGACTCTTTCCAGCAGAATATTCTCACAAAACCAATATCATGAAACGCAGATGTGCTTTTTCCCACTTTACTCAATTGTAAAACACAAGACAAGATCTCACCGGCTTTTATAGCTGTTTAACGCATTCAGGAGATGCTGCTTTCGTTCCAGCATGGCAGTTTCTGTCAGCTGGAGAGAAATAAGAACAATTATTCATTCCAGGACACTAAACATCTCAGTAACAGTGTCTGCCTTCAGTCAGAAAAAGGGTTGAGCTGGTACTCTGAAACCCACCCGGTACTTTAACATCTGCACATCAACCACTAACCACGTGAGCTGCACTTTGTAACATTATCAATTGTAGCTCTGGTATTATAGTCACAGAGTCATACAGCATATAAACAGGCCCGACATCCATACCAACCAAGATGACCCATCTAAGCTAGTTCCAGTTGCCTGCATTTGGCTCATATCCTACTGAAACATCCTATCACCAACTAGAGAGCAGTCCTGAGCTACTATCTACCTTATTGGAGACCCTTGGACCATCTTTGATCGGACTTTACTGGACTTCATCTTGCACTAAATGTGATTCACACTATTGTCTTTGTTGTGTATCTGGATGGCTCGATTGTAATCATGCAGTGTTTGTCTGCTGACTGGTTAGCACGCACCAAAAGTTTGTAATCAGTTTTCCTTTGAGCCTGAAAGTCAAACAAACGGCTCCTGATAGAGACACAGTGTGGGCTACTCTTACTGTTCTATGTTCTGTGATCATGTACGGAGGCTGTCCCTCAAACTTTTGTTGGAGTTGTCACAGTGAAGATCCATTGTCTTGCTGGATGGATGTGAATCGATACACTGTGGATGGCTCGATTGTAATCATGTACTGTCTTTCTGCTGACTGGTTAGCACGCAATCAAAGCTTTTCACTTCGGCACACGTGCTATAATCTAAACTCATATCCCACTAAGCCTTTCCTATTTATTCTCTTAGACAAAAATGCTGGAGAAACTCAGCGGGTGAGGCAGCATCTATGGGGCGAAGGAAATAGGCAACGTTTCGAGTTTCCACCCGAATCTTTGCCTATTTCCTTCGCCCCATAGATGCTGCCTCTACCGCTGAGTTTCTCCAGCATTTTTGTCTACCTTCAATTTTTCAGCATCTGCAGTTCCTTCTTCAACTATTTATTGTCTTCCTATTTCCCCCACTCGGTTAAGGAAGTGAATACTCTGCTCCCTCCCAACATGTGGAGTTTGTGAACTTGAAACCAAATGGGAAAGTTTGTCTTGGCAGTTGGCTTTAAATCTGATTATAGTTGGGAATTTCTGCTATGAAAACCCCGACAAAAGGTCCACGGGGCCAGAAATTGTCAAAGGACATTCCTTTTACATTTGAGATCATCGCTGCGTGCAAGAGACCCGGGTTTGATCCTGTATACGGTGCAGTCTGTACGGAGGTTGTACATTCTCCCTGTGACTCACCAGGTCCTCCCACACTCCAAAGAGGTTTGTAGGTTAATTGGCTTCAGTTAAAAAAATAATTATGAATTGTCCCTGGTGTGTAGGTCAGCGTTAGTGTCTGGGGCGATCGCTGGTTGGCCCAGACTGGGTGAGCCAATGGGCCCGTTTACATACTGTATCTCTAAAGTCTATCCAAAATTACCACAATAACCATTGAATCACCAAAGCGGAGAAGGCTACAGCAATCATTGTCCCAAAACGTTCACTATTTCTTTATCTTCAAGCATCTTGTTTTCATTTCAGATTTCCAGCATGTGACATTCTGAAGGCCGCAATCTATGATAAATGGGATTAATATGGATGGGTCCTTGATGTCTGGCGTGGATATGATGAGTCAAATGACCTCTTTCTCTGCTGTGCGACTTTATTCGGTATCCAAGCCTTTCATGCAGAGCACAGCCTGGTTCTAAACCTATCTGCAGTAGATATCTGGTATAACTGAAGAAGCAGGTGTAGATTCCACACTCCCATTAATTCTTCTCTGTCTGCAGGGAAGGAAGTTAAAATCTAACTTCTCTCTTGCTTCTCAATCATAGTTATCATGTGCAGTGGTTCCAATACCAGGCTCATAATGCTAAAGGTAGAAACAAGGAACTGCAGATGCTGGTTTACAAAAGAAGACCCAAAGTGCTGGAGTAACTCAGTGGGTCAGGCAGCAGCTCTGGAGAACATGAATTCAGACTGTGATTGTGGTGGAGAGGAGTAAGACAGAAAGTGTGAGACAAAAAGCATAGACTTGTTTATATTACAGCAGGGAAACAGGCCCCTCGGCCCATCGAGCCCATGTCGATCATCGATTACCCGTTCACACTAGTTCAATGTATCCACTCCCTACACACTAGGGGGCAATTTACAGAGGGCCACTTAACCTACAAACCCGCACGTCTATGGGACGTGGGAGGAAACCGGAGCACCCGGAGGAAATCCACCCGGTCACTGGGAGAACATGCAAACTCCACACGGACAGCACCCGAGGTCAGGATGGAATCCAGGTCCGTGGTGCTGTGAGGCAGCAGCTCCACCCACCGCATCACTGTGCCGCCCATGCCTAATGGCATGTTTAAAATCTCGGCATCACAAGTGAGGAGGTTAAATTCAATTAATTTACAATCTAGAATAAAAAGTTGTTTAATGGACACCATGTAACCACTAAAATGTTAAAAAAAAAATCTGGTTTGCTCATAGCTTTAATATATACCCTACAGATGATCCGAGCTAATTCAAGAGTTCTCCCGCATTCCCCTGATTCGAACTTGGAGAATTACGGTAATAGCCGCTCGTAGGTACTCGGGGCTCTCGTGGACATTTTTCAAAGTTGAAAAATCTTCACGAGTCTTCACGAGCTTACCGCGTTTCCCGAGTACTTGCTGTTAGCGTTACGAGCCGCCCCGAGCTCCGACGTACCCGCTACGTACATTCTACGTGCTTACCACGAGCTCGATTTTTTATAAAACTCGGGAGAGCTCTTGAATTAGCCCCTTAAGACGGCAAGTAGATTTGCTTTTCCAGACTGCTACTGTGTCGTCTCGAGCAGAGTGCAACTGTGTTAACCCAGTCATTCAAAGTGGTGCCCTTTGTAGAGATTGGACAGCACATACCACAGACTGACGTCTGATTAAAGCTGATGGCTACACAAAAAGCAGCTGCCCTTTTGTAGTGCACATCTATCTCCCTTCTCCAGAGACCCAGGTTCAATCCTGGCCTCAGCTGCTATCTGTGTGGAGTTTGCACGTTCTACCTGTGACCTCGTGGGTTTCCTCCGGGTGTACCAGCCTCCTCCCACATCCCAAAGATGTGCAGATTTGGAGGCTAATTGGCCTCTACAAATGTCCCCTAGTGTGCAGAGAATGGATGAAAAAGTAGGATCACATGGAGCTAGTGTGAACGGGTGCTATGGTCGGCATGGACTCGGTGGGTCGAAGGGCCTGTTTCCATGCTGTGTCTCTAAACTAAAGCTAAACAAAGTAAGTTGGTTTTAAATGAGGGAATCAGGCACGGGGGAACAGAACAGCTTTCAAACTAGCTTCACCTCAACCTCTGGCCTAAATATTGCTTCACACATCCTGTTTTCAATATTAAACAAGGGCTCTGATATATAATTCTAGTTGCATTGCATTGAGAATGGGAGAGAATTCACTAAACAACTCCACAGTAAAGCACCTACCTTTCCAAGTTGGAGACTCAACCAGTTTTGATTAATAAATATAAAAATTTCCTCTTCAAAGTCAAAGTATTTCTTTTTACCACGGACTCCTAAATTGTACAAGACGAGGTGCACAACATCTACCCTGGAAGCAAATGGACAAGTTATTCATTAAAGGTTCAACTAGCTTCTCTCAATCCTGCAACACTGATGCAGAAATAAAGAACTGCAGATGCCGTTTATACCAAAGATAGACACAAAGTGCTGGAGTTACTCCATGTCAGGCACCATCTCTGGAGAAGAAGGTTGAGTGACATTTCTAAACTAAAATGAAACAAAGTAAGTTTGGTTTTAAGACAGCACCCGAGGTCAGGATCGAACGGGGTTTCTGGTCACTCATCCTTTTTCTCCTGCAGGTACGATTGCAATGTCTAAGAAACATGTAAACAGGTAGAGTAGGAAGGAAGTGCAGATGCTGGTTTAAACTGAAGATAGACACAAAACACTGGAGCAACCCAGCGGGTCAGAAAGCATCTCTAGAGAAAAGGAATAGGTGACATATGGTCCCGAGACGGGTACATGGATAGGACGGTTTAGAGGGATATGGGGCAAACGCAGGCAGGTATGACTGGTATAGATGGGACATCTCGGGCAAATTCAACTCGCCGATGAGGTTGAGATCGGCCGCCTCACCCGGCCTAGGCGCCACACCTTTTTTTTGGGGGGGTGGGTGGGTACTTCTGCTGGGGGGGGGATTTCAAATATGCTCTCGTTATTTTGTCCAGATTAAAGGAGGTGCCAGACCACCAGTTGCTGTAAAAACCGGTGCAGAAACTTGCTTTGGGTTCAGTTCTAACCACACACTGTGTACTGGGTTTATCATATATTGACTGGGCTTTTGAGCACTGCGTCCAGACCAAGAGTAAAAAGCATAACATGATGGAAAACCACCAGGGGCACCGGGGAGATGGCTGCCCTGCCGGCAGTCTGTTCGTATTTTCTTTCTTTTTGTTATTTTTTAGTGCGTTAAAAGTTTGTTTTAATGTTCTTCGGTTTGTTTTATGTGGGGGGAGGGGGGAGGGGATCGAGGGAAACTTTTTTTCAAGCTCTTACCTTCCCGGAGATGTGATCAATTTTCGGATCACATTCTCAGGGCTCTGCAGCCTACCATCGCTGGAGCTGGAAGCCTCCTCGGACTGTCGTGAGCCCCACTGCGGGGCTCAGACTTAACATCGGAGCTGATCCCTTGCCTGGGATCGCACCCACTGCGGAATCACCATTAAGGGCTCGCAGTCTCGGGTGAGGCCGAGTCGGGAGCTTCAAAGTCACGGAAGGTTCACCAGCCCCGACGTGAGGTTCGATCGCACGGCGCGGGGGAGTTGACATCCTCCCGATGCAGGAGCAGATCGCCTCGACGCGGAGGGCCCGAACGCCGCCGGCTACGGGAGTCAAGATCATCCCGTCAACGGGGGCTCGAGGCCCACGACCGAGGAAGAACTAAGGGAAGGACTTGAACTTTATTTCGCCTTCCATCACAGTGAGGAATGTGTAGGAGTCACTGTGGTGGATGTTCATGTTAAAATGTGTTTTGAGTGATCTGTTGCTTTTAATTGTATGACTGACCTGGCCAATGAAATTCCTCGTATGTTGCAAAACATACTTGGCGAATAAAGTGTGATTCTGATGTAAATGTACAACTGCAAACTCATGAAGCTATGTTTTTATACATTTTTGCATATCTTACCATCTGAGGGGCAGGCGTTTGATATATTCCGGTCCTTTATTGCACACTGAACAAACAAACAAATAGAATCTGAAACAAAAGCAGAACAGAAAATGCTGTTATGTCAGGTCCTGTTCTGAATGAATGTTCTACACATGTTCTGAATGAATATCTTATTTATGGGAAATTCTGTCTGAAGGAAATATTGGAGAATGATAGCGGCGTGTGAAGGCTTTGCACAGATCGGCCAGCGAGCTGGGAGGATTGAACAGAATTAGGGGAATTATAGGAAGATTGAATCCCATTCAGTTGAGTGCAATGTAGTTCTGGTCGTCCCATTACAGGAAGATGTGCAGGCTTCAGAGAGGGTGCAGAGGAGGTTTACCAGGATGTTGCATGGATTAGAGGTTTCAGCTACAGGGCGAGGTTGGACAGACTTGGATTATTTTCACGGGAACGTTGGTAGCTGAGGGGAGACCTGATAGAAATATACAAGTTCATTAGTTATAGGAGCAGAATTAGGCCATTGGGCCCATCAAGTCTACTCCGCCATTCAATCATGGCTGATCTATCGTTCCCTCTCAACCTCATTCTCCTGCTTTCTCCCCATATCCCCCGACACCCGTAATAATCAAGAATCTGGCCATCTCCAAGTTAAATGTATCCATTGACTTGGCCTCCACAGCCGCCTGTGGCAATGAATTGCACAGATTCACCACCCTCTGACTAAAGAACTTCTTCCTCATCTCCTTTTATTTCGAGGCTATGACCTCTGGTCTTAGTCTCTCCCACTAGTGGAAACATCCTCTCCACATCCACTATATCCAGGCCTTTCACTACTCTATATGTTTCACTATTCTACGCTGTCTTGGAGTAGTCCCATCCTTCAACTAATCTTCCCCTGGATCCATTTCCTCCAACATTACTACCCATATTTTACCACTAACCTACATACTTGGGTCAATTCACAGTGGCCAATTTACTGATTAATGTGCATGGTTTTGGCATGTGGGAGAGCACCGGAGCAGCAGGCAGTCAGGAGGAGAAACATGGAAACTCCACACAGACAGCAGCCGAGGCCAGCACTGAACCCTGGGCACAGGAGCTGTGAGCTGCGCCAATGGTCGCTGGTTACAGCCCATCGAGCAGTTAGTGGAGGCAGAGCACTTTTTCCACCCCACACTCACGAGCCTGTGTATGTGTGAGAGTGTGAGAGTGAGTGTGTGTGAGTGAGATTGTGCGAGTGAGATTGTGTGAGAGAGTGAGCGTGAGAGTTTGAGAGAGTGTGAGAGTGAGTGTGTGAGTGAGAGAGTGTGTGTGTGAGAATGAGTGAGTGTGCATGTGAGTGAGTTAAGTGGATGAGTGAGTGTGCATGTGAGTGAGAGGAGTGTGAGTATGCATGTGAGTGAGAGGAGTGTGAGTGAGTGAGTGTGTGTGTGTGTGTGTGTGTGAGTGAGAGGAGTGTGAGTGTGCATGTGAGAGAGGAGTGTGAGTGAGTGTGTGTGTGTGTGTGTGCATGTGAGTGAGAGGAGTGTGCATGTGAATGAGAGGTGTGTGAGTGGGAGAGTGAGGGGAGTGCGAGTGTGTGAGTGAGGGGAGTGCGAGTGTGTGAGTGTGTGAGTGAGGGGAGTGCGAGTGTGTGAGTGAGGGGAGTGCGAGTGTGTGAGTGTGTGAGTGAGGGGAGTGCGAGTGTGTGAGTGAGGGGAGTGCGAGTGTGTGAGTGTGTGAGTGAGGGGAGTGCGAGTGTGTGAGTGTGTGAGTGAGGGGAGTGCGAGTGTGTGAGTGTGTGTCTTTACACCACGAACGTGCCGGGTGTGACCAGACCTGTCTCCAAACAGCATGGCTTCATTCAGGCATTGAGTGCAGGCTTCATGAAACCACTGCCTACATCGGCAGCACTGCAGCATCTTCAGATACCACCTGTGTTAGAAGAGAAGAGAGATTACTGTCAGCTCTGGGAGGCACCGTCACGTTTGCTATCTCTCACAGCAGCAGATTCCAACCTGCCCTGCCTGACACGAGGTGTGAGAGAGTCATAGAGTCATACAGCATGGAAACAGGCCCACACCGACCAACATGTCCCATCTACACAAGTCCCACCTGCCTGTATTTGGCCCATATATCTCTCTGAACCTGTCCTATCCATGTACCTGTCCAAATGTGTCTTAAACGTGATTGTACCTGCCTCACCGACCTCCTCCAGCAGCTCGCTCCATACACCCACCACCGTTTGTACGAAAAAGTTACCCCTCAGGTTCTTCTTAAATCTTTCTCCCCTCGCCTTAAACCTATGTCCTCTGGTTCTCGATTCTCTGGGCAAGAGACGTGCGTTTACCCTATCCATTCCTCCCATGATTTTATACACCTCTACAAGATCACCTTCCTGCGCTCCAAGGAATAGAGTCGTAATCTGCTCAACCTCTCCCTGTGGCTCAGGCCCTCGAGTCCTGGCAACGTCCTCTTTAATCTTCTCTGCGCCGCTAGACAACATCTTTCCTACAACATGGTGCCCAGAACTGAACACAATACTCTAAATGTGGTCTTACCAATGTCTTATACAACTGCAAGAAGACCTCCCAACTTCCATACTCAAAGAGTACTGATGAAGGCCAATGTACCAAAAGCCTTCTTGACCACCCCATCTACCTGTGGTACTACTTTCAAGTAACCATGTACCTGCACTCCTAGATCTCTCTGCTCTACAACACTTCCCAGAGCCCTACCTCTAAATGTGGCCTCACCAACGTCTTATATAAGTGTGATCTGCGATCAATAACCCCAACAATAAATCTCCTGCGGACAAAACAGTAAAAGCTTGTGATTTACAAGATTAATTGTGCAGAAATGTAGCTCGGTAATTCTGTGCGTTCAAAATCTAATTACAATGCAGTTTTCAGGAGTTGGAGGGTGGTGAATCTGTGGGATTCATTGCCACAGAAGGCTTTTATGAGGCCAAGTAAGTGGATATTTTTAAGGCAGAGATAGATAGATTCTTGAATGGTACGGGTATCAGAGGTTATGGGGAGAAGGCAGGAGAATGGCGTTGGGAGGGAGAGATAGTTCAGCCATGATTGAATGGCCGAATGGCCTAATTCTACTCCTATCACTTAAGACCTTAAAGTCAGAGGGAGAAACTTGAAGGGAGAAGTTTTCTTCGGTCGGAAGGGTTCTGATCTAAAACATCGTCCATTCTCTCCAGAGATGCCGAGATCCTCCTGCTACCCGCTCTTTATTTGCATGGGCATAGCCAACTGTCTGGTTCCAACTAGTTATCCATTGCACTTGAATCCAGATTAGTGCTGGAGGAATAATTGATTAATTTATCAATTATTCAAAATTAATAAATTTATTTTAAATTTAAATTACAGGCCCTATGGCCCAACTTTCCCATGCCGACCATGATGCCCCATCTAAGCAAGTCATGTTTTTCCACATCATTCTCAACCCCTCATATTCTTCACAACCTTTCCTATCCATGTACTTATCCAAGTGTCAAAGGTGTTGCAGTACCTGCTTCAACTACCTCCTCTGGCAGCTCGTACCATATACCCACCACCCTCGGATTGAGAAAGTTCCCTTAATGTCCTTTTGTCCTCAATTGCCCTCTCACTTTAAACATATGTCCTCTGGTTCTTGAATCCCCCACCTTGGGTAGAGGGCAGTGCATTACTCCTGTCTATTCCCCTCATCGTCTTTATAAGATCACCACTCAACCTCCTGTGCTCCAAGGAATAAACTCCTAGCCTGCTCAACTTCTCCCCATAGCTCAGGCTCACATGTCCTGGCAACATCCTCATAAGTCTGCCCTGGACTCTTTCCAGCTTAACAACATCCTTCCTATAGCAGGGCGGTGAAAACTGGACACAATATTCCAAATGTGGCCTCACCAAAATCTTGGAAATCTGTAACGTAACATCCCATCTTCTCTACCCAATACCCTCACTAGATTGTTAAGGGTTTGGACACACTAGAGGCAGGAAACATGTTCCCGATGTTGGGGGAGTCCAGAACCTGGGGCCACAGTTTAAGAATAAGGAGTAAGCCATTTAGAACGGAGACGAGGAAACACTTTTTCTCACAGAGAGTGGTGAGTCTGTGGAATTCTTTGCCTCAGAGGGCGGTGGAGGCAGGTTCTCTGGATGCTTTCAAGAGAGAGCTAGATAGGCATCTTAAAAAATAGCAGAGTCAGGGGATATGGGGAGAAGGCAGGAACGGGGTACTGATTGGGGATGATCAGCCATAATCACATTGAATGGCGGTGCTGGCTCGAAGGGCCAAATGGCCTACTCCTGCACCTATTGTCTATTGTCTGACTAGTGAAGGCCAATGTACCGAGAGTCTTCTCTCCCACCCTATCTAGCTGTGTTGCTTTACGACTTGTGACTGGATGGGATGTATGGGATGTTATCATCCGCCATGACAAACATCAAATGTGAACCAACCATGCTCCCTCCTCCAGCAGGTCCCTGCCTCCAACTTGGAAGATCTCCCTGTCTAGGGCAGCACGGTGACGCAGCAGCAGAGTTGCTGCCTCACAGCACCAGAGACCCTGGTTCGATCCTGACTACGGGTGCTCTCTGTACGGATTTTGTACGTTCTCCACGTGGGTTTTCTCCGAGATCTTTGCTTTCGTCCCACACTCCAACGACATACAGGTTTGTAGGTTCATTGGCTTGGTATAAATGTAAATTATCCTTAGTGTGTGTGGGGTAGTGTTAATGTGCGGGGATCGCTGGTCCGCATAGACTCGGTGGGCCGAAGGGCCTGTTTCTGTGCTGTGTCTCTAAAACTAAATCTAAGCCACAATCACCAGCAGAAACTTGGCATCCCTGTCTGAAAGAAGGGTTTCGGCCCGAAACATTGCCTATTTCCTTTGCTCCATAGATGCTGCCTCACCCGCTGAGTTTCTCCAGCATTTCTGTCTACCTTCGGTTTTCTAGCATCTGCAGTTCCTTCTTAAACACATTATTGTGTTTGGCTCAGGCCCCATTCAAGTGAAAGGATGGGAGACGGAGCAGGGATAACACTGCGGGTCTACACTGACTGCATCTCACCAGTCTAGTTGGTTGCCACTGTAGAGCAGCAGCCTACAACTCAATGACATTCTTTGACATTCTTCCCACCTAATCATGCAGGTAGGGTTTTCAAGGAGGCTTTTGGTACATTATCCTTCATCAGTCAGGGTACTGAGTATAGAATGTGTTGAAAGGCACTGCGGATGCTGGTTTACACTGAAGATAGACACAAAGTGCCGGAGTAACTCAGTAGGTCAGGCAGCATCTCTGAGAAAAAAGTTGGGTGCCAGTGGAGACGGGAGAAGGGGGTCAACATTGGGTGATGAGGTCTCCTTCCCGTCTGAAGGGTTCCAACCCAAAATGTCACCCATCCTTTTTCTCCAGAGATGCTGCCTGACCCGCTGAGTTACTCCAGCACTTTGTGCCAATCTTCCAAACTGAGTATAGGAGTTGGGACATTATGTTTCAGTTGTACGAGACGCTTGAGAGGCCACATTTGGAGTATTGAGTTCAGTTTTGGTCATTCTGCTATGAAGGATGTTATTAAGCTGGTGTGAGTGCAGAGAAGATTTACAAGGATGTAGCCTGCACGAAGGCCTGAACTATAAGGAGAGGTTGGGCAGACTAGGACGTTGGAACGCAGGGGGTGTGAGGGGTGATTGTATACAGGCGTATGAGGGAGAGAGCTAGGGAGAGCGCACAGTCTTTTACCCAGTGTAGGGGAATCAAGAACCAGAGGACATAGGTTTAAGGCGAGAGTGGAAAACCTGAGAGGAAACCCTTTCACACAGGTATGAGGAATGAGCTACCAGAGGAGGTAGTTGAGCAGGTACTGTAACATTCAAAAGGCATTGAGACAGATTGGAAAAGTTTAGGGGGAAATGGGCCAAACATGGGCTGGTGGGTCTCGAGTAGATGGGGCATCTTGGTCAGCATGCGTCAGTCGGACTGAAGGGCCTGTTTCCATGCTGTATGACTCTGTAATCATCAGGGGAACAGTCTGGGTTTTGCAAATTCGTGCGGGGCGCATATATACTGTTGCAATTTCCCACGTGCCGAGTTCTGAATAAACCTTGAAGAGGAATAATAAACCTTAAAGGCATTGAAACGATGGCTGGCAAAGCCCACCTATGTCACGTCAGCAGAGACCTCCCTCAATAACCAATAAGGGAAGAGTAAGAAAGAACGGGTGAGGAACATCTGCGGAGGTGGATTTACTGAAACATGCAAGTTAATAGAAAGATACTCTGCAAATCTTACTCTCCAGGTCCCCCACAGTAACAGTAACACTGTTGTAGGTTAGTTCTGTGCAGAGAGTCCCAGTTCAGCTCGTGCATGGTGTAGGGCAAAGCCTGTTTAACGCTCTGCAAGGCTTTGGCAAGGGGTCCCTTTCTCAACGCACCTCCTTTCTGTTAAAACGACACAGAAAACAAATTCAGTTCATCAACATCTCATTACACAAATAAATCACTACATCTCTAGTAAAAGCCTCGCACAATGACTTTGTGATCAGGATATCGTTTAGTTTAATTTACACACACAGCATGGAAACAGACCCTTCGGCCCACCAAGTCCATGCCGACCATCGATCACCCATTCACACTAGTTCCATGTTACCTCAGTTTCCCATCCAGTCCCTGCACGCTAGGAGCAACTTAGAGGCCAATGAACCTACAAACCTGCACGTCTTTGGGATGCGAGAGGAAAGAGCCAGGGCTCTGAGGAATGTTGTAAAGCAGAGCGATCTAGGAGTGCAGGCACTTAGTTCTTTAAAAGTGGTAGATCGCTGGTTGCTAGAATGGTCATGAAGGCTTTTGGCACATTGGCCTTCATCAGTCGGGATACTGAGTATAGAGGTTGGGATGTCATGCTACAGTTGTACAAGACGTTGGTGAGGCCACATATTGTGTTCAGTTTTAACCACCCTGCCATAAGATTAAGCTGGAAAGAATGCTGAGAAGATTGATAAGTATGTTGCCAGTATTTGGTAGGCCAGTATCCTACTCCTTGGAGCACAGGAGGATGAGGGATGATCTTATAGAGGTCGAGATCGAACCCGCGGTCTTTGGCGCTGTGGGGCAGCAGCTCTACCTGCTGCGCCACTGTGTCCCATTGTGGATTTGTAGTTTAGTTTTGAGGATACAGCACGGAAACAGGCCCGCGTTGACCAGTGATCCCTGCACACTAAAGCTATCCTACACACACTGGGGACAATTCACATTTTATACCAAGCCAATTAACCTACAAACCTGTACGACCTTGGAGCGTGGGAGGAAACCAAAGATCTCGGAGAAAACCCACACAGGTCACGGGCAGAAGGTACAACTCCTTACCGACAGCACCTGTAGTCAGGATTGAACCCGGGTCTCTGGCACTGTAAGGCAGCAACTCTGCCGCTGTGCCATTGTGGTTTCCTCAAAGCCAAAATACAGATCAGCACTTGTAGAGTCAACTTGTAAAGTAACAACTTATCCTCCGTCCCAGAAAGCAGCTCTTCAATCTCATAACTGGCGCTACACGCCACCTCGGGTTCTCGTGGTGCACCATGGTTCCTATTCAATCATCTCTCTCAGAAGGCTGGAGGTCTGAGCCGAAGATAGGCACAAAATGCTGCCATAACTCGGCGGGGCAGGCAGCATCTCTGGAGAGAACGAATGGGCGACGTTTCGGGTCGAGACCCTTCTTCAGACAGACTCAGGCCAGTTTGAAGAAAGGTCTCGACCCGAAACGTCATCCATTCCTTCTCTCCAGAGATGCTGCCTGTCCTTCCGAATTACTCCAGCATTTTGTGTCTACCTTTGATTTAAACCAGCATCTGCTATTCCTTCCTACACATTGAGGTCTGAGCCTTTGGTTACGTTCAGGATCTTTTTTGAGTTATTTTTATGTACTTCGGGGTACTTAAATTAAACCGGTCAATGTCTGGTTTATTTCATCATTGACAATGCCAGTAAATAATATTTGTACTTTCAAAATTGTTGTTGGCCACCTGAGTCCTGCCACACGTGGTCTCCCCCCACCCAGTGTTCCCCATCACATCTCTGGCCATTGCAGGGGTGTAATGCTGGGGCTCTATAAGGTGCTGGCCAGGCCACATTTAGACTGCTGTGAGCAGTCTTTGGCCCCATATCTGAGGAAGGATGTGCTGGCGTTGGAGAGGGTCCAGAGGAGGTTTATGAGAATGATCCCAGGAATGATTGTGTTGACATATGATGAGCGTAGGCCTGTGCTCGCTGGAGTTTAAAAGGATGAGGGAGGACCTCATTGAAATATACCAAAGCGTGAAATGCTTAGATAGAGTGGATGTGGAGAGGAAGTTTCACTAGTGGGAGAGTCTAGGACTAGAGGACAGAGCCCCAGAATTAAAGGCCGTTCTTTTAGGAAGGAGATGGGAAGGAATTTCTTTCATCAGAGGGTGGTGAATCTGTGCAATTCTTTGCCACAGAAGGCAGTTGGTGAATATTTATAAGGCAGAGAATGACAGATTGGTAAGGGTGTTAAGAGTTATGGGGAGAAGGCGTGTGAATGGGGTTGAGAGGGAAAGATAGATCAGCTATGAATGAATGGCATAGTAGACTCGATGGCTCAAATTGCCCATTTCTTCTCCTATGACTTATGAAGTTATGAAGGTTTTACGTGTCCACTATCACACACTGTTTATCAACGCTTCATGCATGATCTTCCTACTTTTAAAAATCATTCTTGGCACTCTGTACAGTTGACACTATAAAATTGGCTGTGTTCATCAGTGCTCAAAAGATAAACAATTTTTCAAAAAATGACACAAAATGCAGGAGTAACTCAGCGGGTCAGGCAGTATGCCTGGAGAACATGGATAAGTGACGTTTTGGGTTGTGACCCTTTAGTTTTTGGTTTCAGTTTCAGAGATACAGTGTAGAAACAGGCCCTTCAGCCCATCGAGTCCGTACCGACCAGCTATCCCTGCAAGCTAAGGTTATCCTACACATGTCAGGGACAATTTACATTCATACCAAAGCCAATTAACCGGCAAACCTGTACGTCTTTGGAGTGTGGGAGGAAACCGAAGATCTAGGAGAAAACCCAGGTGGTCATGGGGAGAACATATAAACTCTGCACAGACAGCGCCCGTAGTCAGGATCGAACCCGGGTCTCTGGCGCTGTAGAGAGGAGGGGCAGAACAAAGCCTGGCAGGTAATAGGTTGATACAAGTGAGACGGGTTTTTGACCGGCAGATGGTTGGACAAAGGCCAGAGATGAAAAGACAGAAGATGTTACAAAAGGATTGAAGCGTTATGAATTGTGAAGCTAGAGGAAGGAATGTAGGTGGAAGTGGAGAGGAGAAATAGGTGTGAGTGCAGGTGGGGGCACAGGGGAGAGAGGGGGAGAAAGGAAAGGGGAGGGTCCAGGGGAGGTGGGGGAGCCTTAGGTTATCTAAAACCATTGGGCTGTAAGCTGACCAAGTGGAATATGAGGTGCTGTTCCTCCAGTTTGCATATGGCCTCACTCTGGCCCAGGACAAGAAGGCCAATATAGGAATGGAAAGAGGAGTTAAAATGGTTAGCAACCAGGAGATCCGATAGGCTTTGGCGGACTGAGTGCAAGTGTTTGGTGAACAGTCGCAGAGTCTCTGCTTGATCTCGCCGATTTACAGGAGGCCACATCGGGAACATCAGGTGCAGTAGATGAGGTTAGTAGAGGTGTACGTGAACCTCTGTCTCACCAGAGAGGACTGCTGGGATCCCTGGATGGTGGTGAGGGAGGAGGTATAGGGACAGGTGTTGCACCTCCTGTGGTTGCAGGGGAAAGTACCTGGGGCGGGGGTAGTTTGGGTGGGAATGGGAAGATGTGACTGGTTGTGGGGTCATGTGAGAGGGCATAGCTATAAGGTGAGATGGGGAAATATAATGGACATGTGCCGGAATTTTCCTTTACACAGAGGGTGTTGAGGACACTGTCAGGGGTGGCGGTGGAGACAGACACAATAGTGGCATTTAAGCTTTTAAATAGGCACATGCAGGGAATGGGGGGATATGGATCGTTTGCAGACAAGGCAGTTGAGCTAGGCATCATGTTCAGCATAAACACTATGGGCCGAAGGGTCTGTTCCTGTGCTGTACTGTTCTATGTAATGGAAATATCAGAGAATGATGTTTTAGATGCTGAAGCTGGTGGGGTGAAAGGTGAGGGCCAGGGGAACTGTCGTAGTAAAATCCTCAAGTGTTGACGTCCCTTTCAACAATTTGCACCATGTTCTGGGAATTATCAAATGTTTCCTTTTCCTTAACCAATTGAGCAGCAGTAAAAAATGAAAGCCCACACAAGTTTCAGATGTGCGTTTGAAAATGTAGGCACAAGTGACCGCAAGTGCTGGCTTACAAAATAAAAGTGCTGGAGTAACTCAGCATCTCTGGAGGACATGGATAGGTGATATTTCCAGTCTGGACTCTTCTTCAGACTGATTGTAGTACGGGAGAGAAAAAAGTTGGAAAAGAGCTGGGGGCAGGACAAAGCCTGGTAAGTGATAGGTGGATAGACACAAAGTGCTGGAGTAACTCAGCGAGTCTGGCGGCATCTCTGGAGAAAAAGGAATGTGACGTTTCAGGTCAGGACTCTTCTTCAAACCCTGAAGGGTCCAGACCCGAAACGTCAACTATCCTTTTACTCAAGAGGTGATGCCTGACCCGCTGAGTTACTCCTGCGCTTGGTGTCTATATTCAGTCTAAACCAGCATCTGTAGTGACGGGTGGATACAGGTGAGAGGGGTTTTGATTGGTAGATGTTTAGACAAAGACCAGAGATGAAAAGGCAAAAGATGGTGAGATAAGGGGAAAGGATAGAAGACGCATGAAATGTGAAGCCAGAGGAAGGCATATAGGTGGAAGGGGACAGGGGGTAAAAGGAAAAAGGGGTGGGATTGTGAGATAAATGGGTTCACATCCAGGTTGGGCACAGGGAGAGGGGGGAAGGAAAAGAGGGTGGTGCATAATCCAGAGATGCTGCCTGACGCACTGAGTTACTCCAGCACTTTGCGGTCTTATAGGAAAAATTATAAACACTGCTGGACGGCATCCCTACAGCTGTCAGTTAACAAACTAGACATCAGACATGGCTTGTGATGAAAGGAACTGCAGATGCTGGTCTATACCAAAGACAGACACAAAGTGCTGTAGTAACTCCAAATTTTTCTCCAGAGATGCTGCCTGAGTCGCTGGGTTACTCCAGCACTTTGTGTCTATCTTCAGACATTGCTTGACTCTTATTAAGTCCAGATGGTGCCCAACCCAGGTGACTCTCTGCGTGCTGGTCCCAGAAGTGGATCTGCAAGAACTCATTACAGTCGATTCGCTCCACACTTTTAAACCCTTACTCCAGCAACAGCACCAAACCTCATTCCCTACATCCTGTACAATGTGGACGGCTCAATTGTAATCATCAATAGTATTTTCACTGATGGGTTAGCACGCAACAAAATGCTTTTCACTGTATCTCGGTACACATGACAATAAACCAAAATTTAAAAAAACTATTTTGAGTTGAGTTTAGTTTATTGTCACGTGTACGCAGGTACAGTGAAAAGCTTTTGCTGCGTGGTATCCAGTCAGCGGTAAGACCTTACATGATCACAATCGATCCAGCCACAGTATACACATACATGGTAATAGGAATAACATGAATAATGTTTAATGCAAGTAAATTCTGACCAAACATAGTCCGAGGATCTCCAATGAGGGACATTTTATCTTTGCACAGATGGCAGTTTAATTCTGAGTTCCTTTATATTCCAAAGCAAACACTATAGATAAGATAGTAAAACGATGAAGACAATGGGTACTTCAACAAATGCAGTTCTTACCCTGACAGCCAATGCAAATATACACTGTCGACAGAACCAGGGCGCGCTGGATACATGGATTGGCCGGTCTACATTGGGATTGTGGCACAACTGATGATAACCTGGAGAGAAACAATGTTTAAACATTCTAATTACGATCACATTTCTTTTGGCAGCATTGTTTTCATCGCGCATACGTTATTTTAATTCTGCTATCGCCAATGAGTATGAAGTTAACAATCTCTGTGAAAATACAAGGGGACAACTGATGATTTACTGTCAATGTTTAAGAAGGAACTGCAGATGCTGGAAAATCGAAGGTAGACAAAAATGCTGGAGAAACTCAGCGGGTGAGGCAGCATCTATGGAGCGAAGGAAATAGGCAACGAAGGGTTTCGGCCTGAAACGTTGACTATTTCCTTGATTTACTGTCAATGTTCTGCAGATCAAACACCAATGCTGGAACTGGAATACTTCCCTTTACAGTGAACAGTCACCCTCTGGAACACATGGATCGAGCTGGGCATGCAGCGTATATTACATATCCATAATTGCCCCAAAGTGGACAACCACAAGACTGACACAGCATGGAAGCAGGACCTTCAGCCCAACGGGTCCACGCTGACCACACTAGTTCGATGTTATCCACCTTCCTCGTCCACTCCCTACACACTAGGGGCAATTTACAGAGGGCCAATTAACTTACAGATCCGCATGTCTTTGGGATGTGGGAGGAAACCCATGTGGTCACAGGGAGAACGTGCAAACTCCACACAAACAACTCCCGAGGTTGTGATCGAACCAGGGTCTCTGGCACTGTGAGGCAGTGACTCTACCAGCTGCGCCACTCTGCCACCCAACCACAATGGCAGCTCTGGACTCAAACTAGAGCTGGGAGGCAGAGATAATTACCTGAAGGACATGAATACACCAAAGATGATGTCATGATAATTCCATAGTTTTATCGACAGGCAGATTGGCATTTTAAAACTAATTGCAAATGTATTTATTTACTACAGTTTTATTTCCTTGACTGCCAGAAATGGATTTGAATATGATTCTGGATTAATAGTCCAAAGTTCCAGGTGTGACCCCGGCAACAACTAAGCCATCATATTCTATGACCAAAGCCTAGGTGAGGTCTGCAGTATGATTTTACCATGGTGTATGCATAACAAAGCATTCCATTGTACTATGTATCATAGAATCATTGAATCTCAATTGCAGAGTAAAATTCACACCAATAAGCTGCGACTCCACAGCTTTATACAAACATCTCTGTTTTAGTGTGACACAAGATGTTTTTTCTGCACAATTGGAGTGAGATTGCTACTGTAGTGGTGAATTAGGGGGAGTTAAGGGCCTGTCCCACTTACACCATTTTATTTAGCGACTTGCCGGCACCCGTCACTGTCGCAGCAGGTCGCCAAATATTTTCAACATGTTGAAAATCCAGCGGCGACCAGAAAAAGGTACTATTCTTTAGGCAACTATTCACGACCAAACTGGCGTCACCCCGCGGTGGCGAGTAGTCGCCCAAAGAGTCGTACCTTTTTCTGGTTGCCGCTGGGTTTTCAATATTTTGACATTTTTGGCAACCTGCTGCAACTATGACGGGTGCCGGCAGGTCGCCGAAAAAAATCACGCAAGTGGGACAGGCCCATTAGTCAGTCTCACAAAATGAACTAAAATGCTGGAAAGAAAAACGTAAGATAGCAATTAAAAATAATACATTCAGTGATACTAAGTGCAGTAATATGTTAAATGCATTCTTTCCTGTAGAATCAATTCTATAATGAGAGGTGAGAGGGCAAAGTTAATGGAGATGCGTGGGGCAAGTTTTGTTTACACATGGAGTGGTGGGGACCTGGAACGCAATGGAGGCAGATACAATAGTGGTGTTTAAGACAGGTGTTTAGACAGGTGCATGGAAGTGCAGGGAATAGAGGATCGCGTACAGGCAGATGAGACCAGTTAAACTTCTGGGCCGAAGGGCCTGTCCTGTGCTGGACGTTCTATAATTCAGTATTTCTCCAATAAAGATATACTAAATATTGACTGCCCTAAAGAATTGTGGTAGTCCCCATCTGTGCCACATCAATCGGCCAGTAATGCAAGTCAAGGAATACAATTGTTTAATTATACCAGGTTAGTGGGGTTGAGCACAAGAGATGGGAGCAGTCAAATGGCAAATTTCAAGCCTTCCGATAATATGGTAAAATCATCACAACCATTTCTGTATCAAAATGCATGCACGAAAACCTGTTGTTGACCAAGCGATGGCCTCTGTCAAACAGCAGTGGTCACTAGGTCTCAAGAACGGCCAGAATCTTACACCAACAACCAGCCTCCTCAACAAGGCAACTGAAACCATAAATCCTCCAAAGTGTTAGGTGGGGAGGAATATCATGTATCGAATAACAGCTGGTTCAAACATTAACAAATGTTGTTTTCTCTGGGTCTGTTTAGAAGATTTTCAAAAATCGAATCATGAGCTAACCGCACAGATTCAATTTCATTCCAACTAATTACACTGTGTTACTTCCCTAATTCAGCTACATTCTTGGGATGTGTCGAAAATGTAATGAGACTACTACAATTTGACTGAGGCCAGTGCTTGTTTAACAATAGTTTTTCATGTGTGCATTTTGATACAGAGAGGACAGGGAGAGCTGCACACTTGGCTATCCGTGCATTGCACCTCACACTGAAACCCTGGCCACAATCCCTCCGGTACAGGACCTGGGGAGTTATGGAGAGTTGTGTTGGAGTTCCAGATCAAGTTTGAAATGCCCTCTTGCCACCTCGTTAGAGACCCAACAGTCCCTGGAATAGAGTGGATGTGGGGAGGATGTTTCTACTAGTGGGAGAGTCTAGGACCAATGTTCATACCCACAGAATTAAAGGATGTTCCTTTAGGAAGGAGATCAGAAGGAATGTCTTTAGTCAGAGAGTAGTGAATCTAAAATTCATTGCCACAGAAGACTGTGAAGGCCCTCAGTGGATATTTATATTGCAGAGATAGATAGATTCTTGATTAGTACGGGCGTCAGTGGTTATGCGGAGAAGGCAGGAGTATGGGGTTAGGAGGGAAAGATAGACCAGCTATGATTGAATGGCAGAGTAGACTTGATGGGCCGAATGGCCTAATTCTGCTCCTATCACTTATGAGTTTATGATTCCAGCAGCATTTCTTACCCAGGCCACACTTGCCACAGACCAAGATTTCGTTGGGTGGAGTGGAGTTTTTCTCCGAGCAGATTTCACATTTCGGCTCTTCCCCCGGAACTCCGGCTGTTGGAGATTAAAATATACGGTCAATCATGGAAATCTTAGACGGAGAGTCAAACAGTCAAGAAAATAGAAGCACTAGCAAGAACAACTTGCTAATATTTCAACAACAGAGTTTTCAATCAGCAAATAGCCACAAAATGCTGGAGGATTTCAGTGGGACAGGCAGTATCTCTGGATAGGTAGAGTGAGAGGTAGTCTGTAGAATGGGTCTCGACCCGAAACATCACCCATTTCTTCTCTCCAGAGATGCTGCCTGACCCGCAGAGTTACTCAAGCATTTTGTGGCTATCCTGTGAGCATGTCTGGAGAGAAGGAATGGGTGGAGTTTTGGGTCGAGACCCTTCTTCAAATTACGTCTCAGTCTGAAGAAGGGTCTTGACCCAAAACGGCATACATTCATTCTATTCAGATACTGCCTGTCCCGCTGAGTTACTCCAGCATTTTGTCTATCTTCAGTGTCAACCAGCATCTGCAGTTCCTTCCTACACATACCCCAAGATGACAGGAGGGAGGAAACAGGGTGCAACATAATTTATGTCACTTCAGCAGTTCATTTATACTCAATGGAAATAGAAATGAGAAAAGTTCAAGAATGAACTGGTAAAAATGTGGTAAAGGAGGCATGTGTAAATTTGCCTTCGTAAGTCGGGGCATTGAGTGCAAGAGTCAGATATTCATGGTGCAGCTCGCTAAGATTTTGATTTGGCCACATTTAGAGTATTGCGTGCAGTTCTGGTCGCCCCATTACAGGAAGGATATGGAGGCTTTGGAAAAGGTGCAGAGGAAGTTCACCTGAATTGTGCCTGGATTAGTTACAGGGAGAGGTTGGACAGGCTTGGGTTGTTTTTTTCTGGGGATTACTGTAAATGCACAATCTTTCACCCAGGGTAGGGAATCAACGACCAGAGGACATAGTTTTAAGGTAAGAGGGACAAGATTTTATAGGAACCCGAGGGATCACTTTTTTCACAAAGGGTGGTGGGTATATGGAACAAACTACAGAGCAGGTAGTTGAGGAAGTATTATAACAGTTTAAAGACACTTAGACAGGTAAATGGATTGGAAATATTTAGAGGGACATGGGCCAAACACTGGCAAAGGGAACATGCGTCTTGGTCAGTATGGGCCTATTTCCTTGCTTACTGACTCAACACCCTCTGTACTGGAGAATTAGTCTCCTGTATCTTAGCAACTGCATCATTGTAACACCCTGAGTGAGAAAACCATGAGACAAATTAATGAATTCATGCAGCTCTTGCCTTTGTGATGTTCTATATTAAGGCTGTGGAAACTCTGAGACGACACTATCACTGAAGTGTCGGCTGTGGCTGAGACAGCTGTAACATTGTCTTTACGTCAGAAGGTTGCTTGATCAACACTAATCCCACAGTTTAGCACAGAAATGAAGATTAATACAGGTAGCTAGTTCTGCTATAATGTGATCGTCATGTCCTGAAGAAACTTTATGTTCTAGAAAACCCTGTTGTTAAAATAGTTTGTGTCAAATAGAGGGAAATGGAACATGTACAGGCAAATGACATCAGTTTAGTTTGATACAAGATACATTTATTTGTCACATGTGCCAGATGGCACAGTGAAATGTGATCACCATACAATAAAAATAAAGAACACAACACACGATAGAGTTCAACATAAAACATCCCCCCACAGCAGAATCAAAGTTTCCCACTGTGAGGGCCCGCTCGCCGGGGTGATGTAAGTCCGACGTCGGGGCTGGGGGACCTCCTCAGCGGCCTGGACATCAGAGTCGGCCACCTACCGGAGTCCGCGGCTCCCATAGTCCGCAGGCTGAGCCGGGCAGAGATTTAATGTTGGCGGCCCTCGACAAAGGGCCCCAGGACTCCGCGATGCCGAAGTCAGCGCCGGCTGCGCTGGAAACTCTGCAAACCACAGCTCCGCGATGTTGGAACAACGGCCCTACTCTCCGGAGCTCCAAACGGCGATCCAGGTAGGCATCGCCCGCTCCGCGGTGAATTCAGCGCTGCGTCGCCGCTGTTGTAGCTCTGGTCCGGTTCCTGGTCCCCGGCAGGAAAGGCCTCTCCGATCCAGGTGGTAGGCCGCGAGGAGGGGGGCGAGGATGCGACTCGGAGAAATAGTATCTGAAGCAGGGTCCCAACACGAAAGTCACCCATCTTTTTTCTCCAGAGATGCTGGCTGACCCGCTGAGTTACTCCAGCACTTTATGTCTAAAGGGCCTGTCCCACTTAGGCGATTTTTTAGGTAACTACAGGCGACTAGGCTGTCGCCACATGGTCGCCGGGGTGTCGCCTGTATGGTCGTGAGTCATCTCCTCACTTGTAGCATCGTTCTGGTCGGCGAGTGGGTTTGATGCCAATGAGCTTCTCCTGACGTAGGTTCTGTCGTAAGTTGTCGCTGGGTGACGTAGGTGAATTCCATTGGCGACTACCTACGTCAACCGGCATCAAGAGTAGTCAAGCAGTGACCGGCATTGTCTTCAGTTGCTGCCAACAGGGTCGTAGCTTGTCATGGGTGGATGTAGGTTGACTTCGATTGTCGTACGTTGTCGCCTGTGTGGTCATAGGTTGTCGTAGGTGGACGTCCTAAGTCGCGACGATTGGGTCGCCGGTTGTCGGTAGCTTGACGTCGACTAGGTGGTAGGTTGTCGTAGCCATTGTCGTAGGGGGTCCAGGCGCAATAACACTATGTCACACTAACAGGGCCAGGTTATCTCAGCATGATCGCAACTCTTGTTAGAGGGACATGAGGAACTGCAGACGCTGGTTTACAAAGAAAAAATACACAAAGTGCTGGAGTAACTCTCGTCAGACTGATTGGAGTACGAGGGATAGAGGTGGGGCAGGACAAAGTCTGGCAAGTGATAGGTGGATACGGATGAGGGGGATTTTGATTAGGAGAAGGGTGGACAAAGGCCAGAGATGGAAGACAAAAGTGCGTGAGATAAGGAGAGAAGAGGCATGAAATGTGAAGCCAGAGGATAGATAGATTAGGTTAGATTTTATTTGTTGTCATTTGAACCCAGAAGTTCAAACGAAATTTAGTTTCTGCTCTCATACAAACAAGAAGAACCAAGACACAGCACAATTTACACAAACATCCATCACAGCGAATCTCCTCCTCACTGTGATGGAAGGCAAAGTCTTATCTCTCCCCAGCACTCCCCATTCTCCTCCCGATGTCAGAGTCAAAGCCCCCGGCGGGCGATGATAAATAAGTCCCGTGGCAATTTGAAGCCACGCCAGGCGATGTAAGGCCCTGCTCCAGGTCATCCTCAAGGAAGGAATAGAGGTGGAAGGGGACGGGGGAAAATGAATAGGGAGAGCGGGATTGGGAGAGAAATGGGTGCGAGTAGTTATTTGTGGGATCTTGCTGTGTAGATAACTGGCTTCTGTTTCCCACATCGCAAGAGGTTTTTTTTTTAAATCATAATGATCTCGGCAACAACTTCAGGATAAGAAAAACACATAAATACATCCTTTATATCAGTGAAAGAAAAGCCCATCTTTGATCAATCCGACAGCATTTTAAACGTTTAAACTGTGGATAGATCCTGTGGTGATGGTGGAAAATAAAGATGTGGCATTAAGGAAGAACATTCACTTGGAACTGAACAATATCCTCACCATGCTGAATATCTTTCCAAAGAATCCAAAACTCAGAGTTATCTTCGAACACCAAGAGGCAATTTTGCTTGTGTCTGTTCACCTGAAGAAAGAAAACAAAATTAGTTCATTAACTGGAGCAGCAAAGATGAGGTTAGTATTTGAATATTAAAAGGGTGCATATTCTGAATATTTTATCCGAATCGCAATTAATGCAATCTATTAAAAGCTGCCACGTTTTGTAGGACGTGCAAAGCCTCACAGATGTAATGGTGGAATACTGCTTTTGTTTAAGAAGGAACAGCAGATGTTGGAAAATCGAAGGTAGACAAAAGTGCTAGAAAAACTCAGCGTGTGCAGCAGCATTTATGGAGCGAAGGAAATAGGCAACGTTTCATGGAACAATACAGCACAGGAACAGGCCCTTCAGCCCTGGCAATGTGTGTTCCGAACATGATGCCGAGACCAACACTCATCTACAGCACATATCCCACATCCCACTATACTTTTGCAAATGGGATTTGAGAGGCAATATTGATGAAATGGTACAGGTCTACAAAGCAGGAACACAGGGTCGTGAGATTCATGCACATGCATGTCACAAAGATGACAGGGTATAGTTAGCTAAACATGACATCGCAGACTTCATGAACAGGCACCCTGAATGGTGCAACAGTTATAGAGTCATAGAGCTCTAAAGCATGGAAACAGGGCCTTTGATCCACCTTGTCCAAACCAAGTTGCCATATTGGGCTAGTCCCATTTGCCTATATTTATCCAATATCCCTCTAAACCCTTCCTATCCACATATCATTCCAAATATCTTTTACAAGTTGTGATTATATTTGTTTCTACAACTTCCTCTGGCATTTCATTCCACTATTCTCCGAGTGAAAAGGTTGCCTAGGAAACCAAGGGTTTTTTTTTACACAAATGGTGGTAAGTGTATGGAACGAGCTGCTGGTGGAGGTAGTTGAGGCAGGTACTATCGCAACGTTTAAGAAACATTTAGACAGGTACATGGATATGACAGGTTTAGAGGGATATGGGCCAAACCAGGCATGTGGGACTCGTGTAGATGGGGCATGTTGGTCGGTGTGGCCAAGCCGGGTTGAAGGGCCTGTTTCCATGCTGCATGCGTCTATTACTAATCCTATTTGCCTCCTTTAAGTCCCTAACCTTCTATGGTTTCCCTATTTAAGTGACTTCTAACAGTCTCTGAAAAGTGATTATGTCCGTGTAAAATATTATTTCTCAAATCCCCTTTAAAAAAAACTCTTTCCTCCCATTTTAAACGTATGCACTCTTCTTTTTGATAATCCTACAATGGGAAAATGATACTGACTATCTAACGTACATATGCACAGAATCATAATGTACCCATTTTGTCAAATGCCAAAGATGCCCCATCTAAGCTTGACCCTTTTGCCTGTGTTTGGCCTTTGGCCGTCTAAACCATTCTTATCTATGTTCTCGTCCAAGTGTCTTTTAAATGGTGTTATAGTACCTGCCTCAACTACCCCCTCTGGCAGCTCGTTCCATATACCCACCGCCCTATGAGTGAAAAGGTTGCCCCTCAGGTTCCTATTAAATCTTTCCCCTCTCACTCGGGCAAGTGCCGCTGTGAAATTAATAACTCTTGTGCAACCCTGAAGTTCAGCACCTATGTCCATGTTTGGACCAAGGTTGAAATGAGACTTGAGTTCAATGATCATGGTGAAACCTTACCTGATGACCGGTGACAAGGTCATCTGCCACTTGATGGTACTTTCCACGTTATGTGCCATTACCTTCCCAATGGTTGAGAGCACTGATCAGAAAGTAGCGAATTATGGGCGTAGCCCAGACCATCACACAAACCAACCTCCCTTCCATCGACCATTTAAACCTCACGCTGCCTCGGCAAGGCCAGCAGCATAATCAAGGACGTGTCACCCACTGGCCACTCCTCCTCCCCTCTCCAATTGGGCAAAAGGTACAGAAGTGTGAAAACGTACACCTCCAGATTCAGGGACAGTTTCTACCCAGCTGTTATCAGGCAACTGGACCATCCTTCCACAACCAGAGAGCAGTGCTGAACTACTATCTACCTCATCGGGGACCCTCGAACTATCTTTGATCGGACTTCACTGACTTTACCTTGCATTAAACTGTATCTGTACACTGTGGACGGCTCGATTGTAATCATGTATTGTCTTTCCGCTGGCTGGTTAGAACTCGGTACACGTGACAATAAACTAAACTGTACTGAAGTAGTTAGCAGCATAGATGTCTCCTCCCTTTGGGGGTACAGGATTAGGGGCAATGTTACATACTGTTGGCTAGGTGCGAGTGATGGGGCGTACTGGAATGACTTGCCTAACGGCAGGCGTAGCTAGACCACAGCATAAACACTCAGTCCAGCAGCCAGGATATTGTCTAGGCCCTGGCATTTAGAAATAGGAAATGCTAGTTTAGAGGCATTTTATTAAAACCAACATTTGCTATTTTACTGTTTGAGTCAGGAATATTCATGCCTTCTTGATTTTTCCAAGGTAGACCAACCCATCTGTCCATCTTGACAAGACATACTGTCCTTCTGTGAAGGCACATTCCTGTTGTACGAGCACCGTTCCGTTTTGCAGAGGTTTGACGGAGATCTTCTCGATCTTTTTGTTGATGATCCCAACATCACACAGTTGCGACGTGCCGTTCTCCATCAGCTCCTCCTCTCGCTGCAGATAAACATCACACATTAATAATATTATTAGTGTTAGCCAACCAGCAGTTCTACACACTCCATGTACTGAAAGCTTTATGGTGGTGGCAAGGTGGCGCAGCGGTAGAGTTGCTGCCTTACAGTGTCAGAGGCCCGGGTTCATTCCAGACTACGGGTGCTGTCTGTACAGAGTTTGCACGTTCTCACCGTGACCTGCGTGGGTTTTCTCCGGGTACTCCGGTTTCTTCCCATATTCCGGGCATACAGGTTTGTAGGCTAATTGGCCTGGTAAAACAGCAAATTATCCCGAGTGTGTGTAGGATAGTGTTAGTGTGTGGTGATCGCTAGTCGGAGGAGCAGTGGTAGTGTTGCTGCCTTACAGCGCCAGGGACCAGAGTTCGATCCAGACTACGGGTGCTGTCTCTACAGAGTTTGCACGTTCTCCCCGTGACCGCATGGATTTCCCCCGGGTGCTCAGGTCTCCTCCCACACTTCAGTAAAGATTATAAATTGTCCCTAGTCTCTAGGATAGTCTCTGGTCAGCGTGGATTAAGTGGGCTGAAAGGCCTGTTTCTGCACTATATCTCTAAACTAAACAAAAAAAAATTACCAAAGAATAAGTGGTCTCTTATAAACTGACAATTGGATAATCTGGAATCCATGATCCTTAGGGAACCGTTGTTGATGAGCCTTATAGAGTTGCATCACAACTTCCTGACTGTAGAATTGTGCCACGATCAATGAAAACAAGTATACCATAAGCTTTCCTTGCCACTATCGACTTGTACACTTGGATCACAAGATCTCTCTGTACATCAATGCTGTTAAGGGACTTGCCATTAACTATGAATATTTTCCACGGATATTCAACCTCGGAGTGCAACACCTCACCAAATATGAAATGATGAAATGTTATATCCTGGATGTCTCCCAGGAGGCCACGAGCAGCTTGATTAGGCTGCCGGTCTAGGTAGGGGCGGGGTGGAGGACAGGCTGGCAGTCGGTGAGTAGGTCGGGACAGTAATGGAGGATGGTGCCGGTGATCGAGGACGGGCCAAAGGTTTGCCGGAGGGTGGTCGTGCCGCCAAGAACATAGGAGGACCGCGTGTGGGGGAACTGCCATGAAGGAGCCGGGGGGGAAACAAATGTGGACCCGGCGGGGGTTCCTTTGTAACTGTGTCGGCGTACTTTGGCTGGTGACTCTTTGCACACCTTGGGTACACAAAACAAAGAATATTACCGTGACTTGTCACATGTGACAATAAAGTATCACTCATTCATTCGCACTTGCTCAGATTAAACTTCATCATCCATTTCTTCAACCATTTTGTAGACTGATTCATATCCTGCTGTATATTGTGACAGCTTTATTTACAGTTCACAATGTCCAGCAGTCTTGAAGTCATCTGCAAATTTATTAACCATCCCATTTACATTTATGCCCAGGTCATGTTTATATATCATAAAAAAAAGAGCTCAGCACTGACCCTCACAGACCGCCAGCCCGAATATTATCCTTCCACCACAACCCTCTATCTTCGATCAGTAAACCAGTTATGAATCTATACGATCAAATTACTGTTAATCCCGTGTATTTTAATCAATTTATTATGGGGAATTTTATGAAAAGGCCTTAATAAAATCCATGTAAACAGCATACACCACCCTACCCTCATCAATCATCTTTGACACTTCCCCAAAATACTCAAATCAAGTCAATCTAGGAAATGACCTGCCATGTACAAAGCCATGCTGACTGTCCCGAATTAACCCATTCTCTTCCAAATTAGAGTAATTCCAATCACGAAGCATTCTCTCCAAAGGCTTGTTGAGGCCAGTTCATTGGCTATATTTAAGTTGAGGCCAGTTCATTGGCTATATTTAAGAGGGAGTTAGATGTGGCCCTTGTGGCTAAAGGGATCAGGGGGTATGGAGAGAAGGCAGGTACAGGATACTGAGTTGGATGATCAGCCATGATCATATTGAATGGCGGTGCAGGCTCGAAGGGCCGAATGGCCTACTCCTGCACCTATTTTCTATGTTTCCCAATATAATGTCACGTCGTAAACTCCATGTGGGAGCAAGTTCCACATTTCCAACCACTGTCCAGGTAAAGAAGTTTATCCTGAATTCCTCCTTGCATTAAAAAAAAGACTATCTTCTCACAGTTTTAGATTGTTCTAAGATGAAAAGCTTTTCCATACCTCGACATATCAAGCACATTCATAATTTCATAGAATGCTATTTGGATCATTCTCAGTGTTTCATTTTCTAGTCTTTTGAATCTTCCATGAATATAATGATATTACTTTTATTATTCATATATATTTAACTATGTATCTTCTGCAGTTTTGTATAAAGTCTCAGACTATTACAATATGGTTCTATATATATCAACATGGATTTCTGATTTTTTTATAATCTAGAAATTAAGTCAATGCTGAGTTTTCCATTGTTATTCATCATTGTTGTTTAATGATTTGTGAACGTGCACCTTATTCACTAGTGAATTTAATTTGTCATTTATATCTCCATTTTAAACGTTTGTTAATATGTTATATTTTGGCTACAAGACACAAGAAACTGCAGATACTGGAATCTTGATTAAAACAAAGTGCTGCAGGTCAGGCAGCATCTGTGAAGGAAAGATGGAAACAAAATGCTGGAGTAACTCAGCAGGTCAGACAACATCTCTACAGAAAAGGAAGCGGTGTCATTTCGGGTGGAGTCTGGGGTTTGAAGAAGGGTCTCGACCCGAAACGTCACCAATTGATTGAAAATTGATGTTTTCAAGAGAGAGTTAGATTTAGCTCTTAGGGCTAAGGGAATCAAGGGTCATGGGGAAAAAGCCGGAACGGGGGTACTGATTTTGGATGATCAGCCATGATCATATTGAATGGCGGTGCTGGCTCAAAGGGCCGAATGGCCTACTCCTGCACCTATTTTCTATGTTTCGATTCCATTTCTCCTGAGATGCTGCCTGAGTTACTCCAGCATTTTGTGTCTGTCTTTGGTCTAAACCAGCATCTGCAGTTCCTACCTACAGAGCATTTGCGAAGGGAATGGTCAGGTGACGTTTCAGGCACTGAATGGAGGAGGGGGAGAAAGCTGGAAGAGAAGCGGGAGTTAGACAAAGGGTTAGACATGGATACAGGCTGGGGGGGGGGGGGAGTGTTATAGGTAGGTGGAGTAAGTGATAAAGGCTAGAGGTGAAAGGGAGTCAAAAGGGTGTCAGATGAGCAGCGAGTGAAATGTAAAACTGTCGGGAGGGATATAGGTGGATAGGATGGGGGGGAAAGAGGACGTAATAAAAGGAAAATGGGGGACGAGGATGGGAGATGAGTGTATGAAGGATGGGAAAGGAGTAGGTAGGGTGACTGGGGGGTTAGGTGATGATGGGAGAAATGGAAAGTGAAAGGTGAGGGAGGATTTGATCAGCAAATGAGTGGAGTAAGTGGCAGAAGCTAGAGGTGAAAAGAAGTCTAAAGGGGTGTCAGTCACTCCCAGTTTTCAATGCCTGACTTACAGGCATTCCTTTGTGGAATGAACCCCCCTAATATCATTAGATACAACATTAGGATGTACATATATTTGTTTGTTCCTATGCATGACTGACACGGTTTCCACTCCATTCGTACTTTTAGAAAATTGTTCTTTCTTATCAGTCTTTGATGCTATTAGTTTAGTTTAGAGATTTGGCCTACCAGGTCCGTGGTGACCAGCGATCCCCATACACCAACACTATCGTACACATCAGGGACAATTTTACCAAAGCCAATTAGCCTACAAACCTGCACGTCTTGAGTGTGGGAGGAAACCGGAGTGGTCACAGGGAGAATGTACAAAATCCGTACAGACAACACCCAGAGTCAGGATCGAACCCGGGTCACCTGTACCACTGCACCACCGTGCCGCCCTAGTGTAATTGATTACAATGTGATGTAATATAGTTACCATATTGAGCGCCTTTTGCGTATAGGTTGCTCTGTTACAACATACATTAACATAAACGCAATTTGGATATAAAGCGAGCAATAGATTATGGAATACTTCTTGTATTAAGCGGGATGAATGGATTCTAACGCAATTTCAATCAGCAAATACAAACAACTTAAAAGTTACTTTGGAAATTCTCAAGCAGGAACAAAATGGTCTTGGTAAAAAAAGTCAAACGAGAAAAAAACTTGTGTCCAGTAATTTCCCTGCAGTAGTCAGGCCCCGTTTTCTCTTAAGAACATAGCTGCTAGTTTCACAGCGGTTGGCCATTGACATTGACAAGCAGTTGCTTCTATGGATATTTGTGCAATGATACTCTGTTAATACAATGTGGTATTGTTAGCTTGCCGTAACAAATATGAACCTGGAGCTTTTGAAAAGACCTTTTAACCTGCAGGTTAAAAAATGCTGTTTTGCGAATCTGAACCTCTCCAGCCCCTTAACCCAACTTATCCCCATTGACATGAGAGTTTCAGAACACGATTTTCTAGAATGCAAGTTTTCTGGGCATCACAACTACCATGATACAGCAGAACTACCTGCATTTTCCAAACTATGGACAAAATCGATCTATGTTTGTGAAAATGGAATCTGTTTGTTACCCGGAGATGGTTTGTGACGGCACCGTGTCACAGCGGTATGGTTGCTGCTTTACAGCGCCAGAGACTCGGGTTCCATACTTACTATGGGCGCTGTCTGTGTGGAGTTTGTATGTTCTTCACTGGACTGCAGGGTTTTCTTCGGGAGCCTCGGTTTACTCCCACACTCGAAAAACGTTCAGGTTTGTAGGTTAATTGGTTTCAGTTAAATTTTAAACTGTACTTAGTTTGTGAGGTTTAAGTTTCAGTTTTAGAGAAACAGTGCGGAAACAGGCCCTTTGGACAACCGAGTCCACACCAACCAGCGATCTTCATAAACTAGCACTATCCTACACACTAGGGACAATTGACAATCTTTACCGAACCCAATTAACTTACAAACCTGCACATCTTTGGAGATGTGGGAGGAAACCGGAGCACCCGGAGAAAACCCATGCGGTCACAGGGAGAACGTGCAAACTCCGCACGGACAGCACCCGTAGTCAAGATTGAACCCGGATCTCTGGCACAGCAAGACAACAACTCTACCGCTGCGCCACCGTGCCACTCTAATCTGTGTATTTCGACAAACACTGGACACCATTAATTCTATCGCTGCTAGTTACCCATTCCAACGAATGTTGGTACATCCAAATGTTGACTTGAATCCCTGGTTACCGAATCTAATCATTTCTCTACATGGGAACAACTCTGCTTTCAACATAAATCACTTCTCATTTGTCGCTGAACTGAAAACAGGCCCCCACAGGTCTCCACCCGTCCCTCTCCTCTTGGACTCCCCAGAATGGCCTTGAGTCTGAAGAAGGGTCTCGACGCGAAACTTCACCCATTCCTTCTCTCCTGAGATGCTGCCTGTCCCGCTGAGTTACTCCAGCATTTTGTGCCTATCCCCAACTCCTGTCGTTTGTTTTGATCCTTCTTTCAATGCAGTAGCTGCCTGCCCCCACTCTGCATCATATTTAGTCCCTCACTGAAAGCCATTCGGGAGCCCGAACTCCTCTGTTGTTTCTGCAAAGTAAATCAATAAAGTCAAGCATTTTTTGTACCAGTTTTTATTATATTCTACATTTTAGGGTGTTTTGTTGCTGGATATTTTAGCAAAGTTTCCAATAGCTTTAACACCGTCAGTAGTCCTGCAGCCTCACATTGACAGAAACCCGAGTTCAATCCTGACCTCAGCTGCTATCTGTGTGGAGTTTGCACATGACCTGGGTTCGATCTTGACTATGGGTGCTGTCTGTACAGAGGTTGTACGTTCTCTCTGAGACCTGCATGCATTTTCTCCGGGTGCTCCGGTTTCCTCCCACACTCCAAAGATTTACAGGTTTGTATGTTAATTAGCCTCTGTAAATTGCCCCTAGCGTCTAGTGTATGTGAAATTGGGATAACATAGAACTAGTGTGAATTGGTAATTAATGGTCACTGTGGATTCAGTGGGCCGAAGGGCCTGTTTAAATGCTGTACCTTTTAGTCAGTCAATTGCTGATGCAAACCTAATTGCCTCGGGGCAACCTGGAGTTTAATGCTAAAAATATTTTTTTGAGTATCAGGGCAGCACAGTGGCACAGGTTCAGGCCCGGGTCTTCGGAGTTGTATGGTAGCATGCTACCAGCGGTACCATGCTACCTTACAACTCCAAAGACCCGGGCTTGAACCTGACCATGGTGCTGTCTGTACGGAGGTTGTATGTTCTCCCTGTGACTGCGTGGGTTTTCTCCTGGGTGCTCTGGTTTCATCCCACACTCCAAAGACGTACAGGTTTGTAGGTTAACTGGCTTTGGTAACATTGTAAATTGTCCCTAGTGTGTAGGATAGTGCTAGTGCACGGGGTGATCGCTGGTCGGGATGGACACGGTGGGCCGAAGGGCCTGTTTCCACGCTGTATCTCTAAAGTAAACTAGAGACCCAGCCTACTCAACCTCTCCCCATAGCTCACACCCTCTAGTCCTGACAACATCCTTGTAAATCTTCTCTGAAGCCTTTCAAGCTTGACAATAACATGGTGCCCAGAACTGAACACAATATTCTCAATGCGGTCTCACCAACATCTTATACAACTGCAACATGACCTCCCAACTTTTATTCTCAATACTGATGAAGGCTAACGCGCCAAAAGCCTTTTTGACCACATCCACCTGCGACTTGAACTTCAAGGAGCGTTACACTTGTACTCCTAGATCCCTCTGCTCTACAACACTCCCCAGAGGTCTACCATTCACTGCGTAGGTGACAGTACCTTCAGTATTGAGTCTTGACAACATCCTTGTAAATCTTCTCTGAAGCCTTTCAAGCTTGACAATAACATGGTGCCCAGAACTGAACACAATATTCTCAATGCGGTCTCACCAACATCTTATACAACTGCAACATGACCTCCCAACTTTTATTCTCAATACTGATGAAGGCTAACGCGCCAAAAGCCTTTTTGACCACATCCACCTGCGACTTGAACTTCAAGGAGCGTTACACTTGTACTCCTAGATCCCTCTGCTCTACAACACTCCCCAGAGGTCTACCATTCACTGCGTAGGTCCTTCCCTTGTTAGACGTCACAAAATGCAACTCCTCACACTTCTCTGTATTGAATTCCATCAACGATTCCTATGCCCACCTGGCCAATCGATCCAGATCCTGCTGCAATCGTTCACAACCATCTTCACTATCTGCAAAACCTCCCACTTTTGTATCATCAGGAAACTTGCTAATCTTGCCCTGTATGTTCTCATCCAAATCATTGATGTAGATGACAAACAGTAACGGGCCCAGCACCGAACCCTGAGGCACACCACTAGTCACAGGCCTCCAGTCCGAGAAGCAACCTTCCACCATCACCCTCTGCTTCCTTCCATGGAGCCAATTTGCTATCCATTCAGTTATCTCTCCTTGGATCCCATGCGATCTAACCTTCCAGAGCAGCCTACTATGCGGAACCTTGTCGAATGCCTTCCTGAAATCCATGTACACAACATCTACAGCTCTGCCCTCATTGACCTTTTTGGTCACGTCTTCAAAAAAATCAATCAGATTTGTGAGACACGTCCTCCCACGTACAAAACCATGCTGACTCCCTAATCAACCCTTGCCCATCCAAATGTCTGAATAATCTATTCCTCAGAATACTCTCTAGTAACTTTCTAACTACAGATGTTAAGCTCACCGGCCTATAGGTCCCAACATTTTCCCTGCAGCCCTTCTTGAAAAGAGGCACAACATTTGCCACCCTCCAGTCTTCCGGCACCTCTCCCGTATTTAAGGACGACTCATAAATTTCAACCAGGGCTCCCGCAATATTCTCTCTAGTTTCTCGCAATGTCCTCGGATATATCTGATCAGGCCCTGGAGATTTGTTTATCTTCATACTCGACAGTACCTTCAGTACTTTTTCGACGGTAACACTGACTGCTCTCAAGCCACTTCCATTAACTGCCCCAAGTTGCTCCGTCCAACTGTCTTTCTCCTCAGTAAATGCAGAGGAGAAATACTCATTGTAGACCTTGCCCATCTCCTATGGCTCCACACAAAGGTGACCGCTTTGATTCCTGAGAGGTCCCACTCTCTCTCTCTATTTACCCTTATTTATAAAATATTTTAGGATTGCCCTTAATGTTACCCTCCAGAGCTTCTGGCCCCTTTTGCCCTTCTGATCTTTTAAAATTTACTCCTTAGTTCCCGAACGTCCTCCAGGGATGCACTTGATCCGAGTTGTCCCATGCATCCTTCTTACTTTTGACCAATGTCTCAATTTCCCTCGTCAGCCAAGCTTCCTGACGTTTGCCTGCTTTGCCCTTCACTCTAACGGGGACGTACATATCCTGCGCCTTCGTCAGCACATTTTTAAAAACATCCAACTTGGCCGATGTTACTTTCCCCTCAAATAACCTGCCCCAGTCAACTTGAGCGAGACCTTTGCTCATACCCTCAAGGTTGGGTAATGAGCGGACATTTTATACTCACTCATAAAATTCCCGTCCAAACTTTAGTGGTCATTTTGAACAGCGTTTAAATATCTTTTAATATCAGTCACAAAGGCCAAAGTGCAAAAATGGTACTGTTCAATAGCAAGTTCTTTATGCATCACATATTGACAGGGCATCTCTCCAATTCTCAGTGGAGTCTTTTTGGTTCTAAATAAAGACTTTATGAAAAGTATTAAGAACTATCAGAACTATTTATTAAGGTGATTCGATATTATCTTGATCACCTTAGCCTTATAGGGACTCATTTAGATCTGTAAAATTACATAAGAATCATTAAATTAATTATTTCCCAAAAATATATAGTTACATATTAAGGTTAATAAGTGTATCGAGTTAGGTATGATGCCGCTACTTTTTATACTTGAATAAGAATGTTTCAGCTTTGGAGATGTTACCCAGATCAGTTCCTCAGATGACTTTTCTGCTGATAATTCAAAGTTTAAGGCTAAGGTTTAACGCAATACAGTTTCATTTATTCTACTCTACCTCACATGTGCAGTTCAGCCTTAAACACTGTGTCAGCAGAGCTTGCTCAGGCCTGTTGCCTCAATGTCAAAAGGTCCTGGGGTTCAAACTGCACTCGAGACAAGATCACAAGACTCTGGATGACCACCAGTGCAGTACTGAGATTAGATTTATATTCTATATACTTTCTATATTCTATATAGACTCTACTATATTTCAGATCCTAGGTTATCGGTCGGGCTGCCAAGAACAAAGATGGACCCGGCGGCAGGGGGGGGGGCACTTAGAACAATAGAGGGATCCTGTAGGGGTGGTGGAGGCACCGAGAGCAAAGACCGGGACTGTAATGAGTTACATCAAAAATAGATGCAGGAGGAGGCCATTTGGCCCTTCGAGCCAGCACCGCCATCCATTGTGATCATGGCTGATCATCCACAATCAGCAATCCATGTCTGCCTTCTCCCCATATCCCTTGATTCCGCTAGCTCCTAGAGCTCTATCTAGCTCGCTTTTAAATTCATCCAGTGAACTGGCCTCCACTGCCCTCTGTGGCAGAGAATTCCACAAATTCACAACTCTCTGGGTGAAAAAGTTTTTTCTCATCTCAATTTTAAATGGCCTCCCCTTTATTCTTAGACTTTGGCCCCTGGTTCTGGATTCCCCCATCATTGGGACCATTTTTCCTGCATTTAGCTTGTCCGGACCTTTTATAAATTTATACGTTTCTATAATAACCCCACTCATCCTTCTAAATTCCAGTGAACACAAAAGTACTTTTATAACTTTGCCAGTGCCAGTTATGTAGCGGCTCTGAGAGAATTTTGCATATTGTATGAAAAACAAAGAATTTCACTGCATCTAGGTACGTGTGACAATGGAGTATCATTAAATCATTGGAAAAGTCCTCCCTTGTTGTTTGAAAGCCCACACTGTCGACGTCAACACTCCATCACATTCAATCACCCATTGGGATCAGGGATTCCGATTTTTGGACCATTGGGGTCTCTATCGGGACAGAGATGATAGGTACGAGGGAGGTGCAGCACTTGAACTGGGGGGGGGGGGCACAAACATCCTCACAGGGAGGGTTGCTGGTGCTACTCAGGAGGGGTTAAACTAGAATGGCGGTGGGGTGGGAACCAGAGCAGTAAATGGAAGGGCTGATGAGAAAGTGGAGGCTATGAGTAGGTAAGTCTCAATGGAAGGAGAGGCAGGGAGAGGTTCATGAATATGGGGATAATGAAGTGTGTTTACTTCAATGCAAGGAGTATTGTGGATAAAGCTGAGGAACTTGGAGCCTGGATCAGTGCTTGGAATTGTGACATTGTGGCCATTAAGGAAACTTGGTTGCGGGAAGGACACGACAGGCAAATCAACGTGCCTGGGGTTCGATGTTTCAGACGAGATAGAGAGGGCGTAACAGAGGTGGAGGAGTTGCTTTCCTGATCAGAGAGAATGTCTTGGCAGTACTCAGAGAAGACATACTGCAGGGTACGTCTACTGAAGGGCCTGTCCCACTTGGTGGCGCGCGAAGATTTTGTGAATCCCAAAATCCTGGGGTGCCGCGCTCTACCGTGTGTCACTGCCTACGCCACCACGCGCCATGCGTACGTAATGCACGCCATACGCATAATTGATGTTGTATACATGACGTGCAAATGACACCCAAATGGGACAGGCCCTTGTGCCATTATGGTTGGAACTCACAAATAAGGAGCAATTACTCTAATGGGATTATATTATAGGACACCCAATAGCCAATGTCCAATAGCAATAGCCAATATCCTAACCAACAGACCCCAATCAGTGAAGATAGAGGACAAATAATCCTCTACAATAATCCTCAACACTGGTGCTCCACAAGGATATGTTCTCAGCCCCCTTCTTTACTCCTTGTACACCCACGACTGTGTAGCCATGTACAAATCTCAATCAATGTACAAATTCGCGGACGGCACCGCCATACGGATATCAAATAATGACGAGATGGAGTGCAGGAAGAGGATTGAGGACCTCATGTCCTGGTGTCGAGACAACAACCTTTCTCTCAATGTCAGCAACACAAAGGAGATAGTGATCGACTTCAGGAAGCGAAGCGGTATTGACGGTTTGCATTGACGGTGCCGAAGTAGAAATGGTTAAAAACTTCAAATTCCTAGGAGTCAATATCACCAACAACTTCTCCTGGACCAACTACTATTGAAGCAACGACTTAAGAAGTTCAGATTGACCCCAACAACTCTCACCAACTTCTACAGATGCGCCAGAGAAAGCATTCGATCAGGATGCATCACAGCTTGGTTTGGGAACAGCTCCATCCAAGACCGCAAATTGTGGACACAGCCCAGACCATCACACAAACCAACCTTTCCATTGACTCCATTTATATATCACGCTTCCTCGGCAAGGCCTGCAGCATAATCAAGGACAAGTCGCACCCTGGCCACTCCCCTCCCCCATCGGGCAAAAGGTATAGAAATGTGAAAAAGCACACCTCCAGATTCAGGGACAGTTTCTTCCCAGCTGTTATCAGGCAACTGAATCATCCTACCACAGTTGGAGAACAGCCCCGAACTATTATCTACCTCATTGGTGACCCTCGGACAATGTTTGATCAGATTTTACTGACTTTACCTTACACTAAACGTCATTCCCTTATCATGTATCTATACATGTAAATGGATCAATTGTAATCATGTATTGTCTTTTTGCTGACTGGTTAGCACGTGACAAAAACAAGAGCTTTTCACTGCACCTCAGTACGCGTGACAATAAACTAAACTAAACTAGTCAGTGGGAGATAGAGGATCAGATATGTAGAGAGTTTACAGAAGGATGCAAGAACCAGAGTTGTTGTAGTGGGTGACTTTAAAAGATGAGATAGCCGCATAAAAGATGAGATAGCCGCACATTTGGATAGCAGTAACAGGATCGGTCCGAGTCAGCATGGATTTACGAAGGGGAAATCATGCTTGACTAATCTTCTGGAATTGTTTGAAGATGTAACTAGGAAAATGGACAAGGGAGAGCCAGTGGATGCAGTGTACCTGGACTTTCAGTAGCATTTGATAAGGTCCCACATAGGAGATTAGTGGGCAAAATTAGGGCACATGGTATTGGGGGTTGAGTGCTGACATGGATAGAGAAGTGGTTGGCAGACAGGAAACAAAGAGCAGGGATTAACGGGTCCCTTTCAGAATGGCAGGCAGTGACTAGTGGGGTACCGCAAGGCTCGGTGCTGGGACCGCAGCTATTTACAATTTACATCAATGATTTGGATGAAGGGATTCAAAGTAACATTAGCAAATTTGCAGATGACTCAAAGCTGGGTGGCAGTGTGAACTGTGAGGAGGATGCTATGAGAATGCAGGGTGACTTGGACAGGTTGGTGGAGTGGGCAGATGCATGGCAGATGAAGTTTAATGCGGATAAATGTGAGGTTATCCACTTTGGTAGCAGAAACAGGAAGGCAGTTTACTATCTAAATGGCGAAAGTTGGGAAAAGGGGAAGTACAACGGGATCTGGTGGTCCTTGTACATCAGTTTATGAAAGTAAGCATGCAGGTACAGCAGGCAGTGAAGAAAGCGAATGGCTTGTTGGCCTTTATAAAAAGAGGATTCGAATATAGGAGCAAAGAGGTCCTTCTGCAGTTGTACAGAGCCCTAGTGAGACCACACCTGGAGTATTGTGTGCAGTTTTGGTCCCCTAATTTGAAGAAGGACATTCTTGCTATTGAGGGAGTGCAGCGTAGGTTTACAAGGTTAATTCCCGGGATGGTGGGACTGTCATATGCTGAGAGAATGGAGCAGCTGGGCTTGTACACTCTGGAGTTTAGAAGGATGAGAGGGTATCTCATTGAAACATATAAGATTGTTAAGGGCTTGGACACGCTAGAGGAAGTAAACATGTTCCCGATGTTGGGGGAGTCCAGAACCAGGGGCCACAGTTTAAGAATAAGGAGTAAGCCATTTAGAATGGAGACGAGGAAACACTTTTTCTCACAGAACGTGGTGAGTCTGTGGAATTCTCTGCCTCAGAGGGCAGTGGAGGCAGGTTCTCTGGATGCTTTCAAGAGAGAGCTAGATAGGGCTCTTAAAAATAGCGGAGTCAGGGGCTATGGGGAGAAGGCAGGAACGGGGTACTGATTGGGGATGATCAGCCATGATCACATTGAATGATGGTGCTGGCTCGAAGGGCCAAATGGCCTACTACTGCACCTGTTGTCTATTGTCTATTGTCACCAATATTGACGGGGACTTTCTCAGAAAGGACTTTAACATTATGTGGATAATCCAACTGAAGGAGGGACCACACGGGACCTTATATTACAAACAAGCCTCACCAAGTGACTGGTGTGAAGGGACAAAAGGGGCCACAAAATGGCATTGGCAAGTCGGATTCAGGAAAATCCCAAGGCTTTTTATACGTACGTTAAAAATACCAGGGTGACCAGGGAGAAGGTAGGTAGACATAACTGCTGGAGAAACTCAGCGGGTGAGGCAGCACCTGAAACGTCACCTATTCCTTCGCTCCATAGATGCTGCCTCACCCGCTGAGTTTCTCCAGCATTTTTGTCTACCTTCGATTTTTCCAGTGTCTTCAGTTCTTTCATAAACAGGGAGAAGGCAGGAGCGCTCAGAGATAAAGGAGGGAACCTATGTTTGGATTTAGAGGATGTAGGCAAGGTATTAAACATATACTTTGGATCTGTATTCACCAAGGAGAAGGACTTGGAGGACAGTGAGATCAGTGTGGGGAATACAAACATGCTGGGACAGTTTGAGGTTGAAAGAGGTGGTGCTGAGGCTCTTGAAGAATATTAAAGTGGATGTCCCTGGGGCCTGATGGGATCTATCCCAGGTTATTGAGGAAGACAAGAGAGGAGATTGTGGGGGACTTGACGAGGATCTTTGTTTCTTCTCTAGCCAGAGGCGAGGTCCCAGAGGACTGTAGAGTGGCCAATGTTGTTTAAGAAGGGAAGTGGAGAGAATCCTGTGAACTATAGGCTGGTGAACCTCACATCAGTGGTAGGAGAACTATTGGAGAGAATTTGTTGTGATTGGATTTACTCCCATTTGGAAGTGAATGGGCTAATTAGGGATAGTCAGCGCGGCTTTGTATGTGGCAGGTCGTGTCTTACTAACTTGATTTGAGTTTTTTTAAGGAGGTGACAAAGGAGATTGATGATGTAGCCCAGCTATGCCTGCCTCTTTGTAGGGTATGTCGAACAATCCCAGTTCCAGGCCCTATCCCCACACTATTGAAAACTGCATTGGTACTACCTCCTGCACCCATGCAGAACTCAGCGGGTCAGGCAGCATCTCTGGAGAGAAGGAATGGGTGACGTTTCGGGTTGAGGCCCTTCTACAGACACCACCCATTCTTTCTCTCCAGAGATGCTGCCTGACCCGCTGAGTTACTCCAGCATATTGTGTCTACCTTCGATTTAAACCAGCATCTGCAGTTCTTTCCTACCCATGCAGAACTCATGGACTTCATTTGGACCATCTCCGACACCTCCCTCCCCTTTCTTAATCTCACCGTCTCCATCACAGGAGATAGACTATTGACTGACGTCTATCATGAACCTATTGACTACCACAACTATCTCGACTACACTTCTTCCCACCCTGCATCTTGCAAAGACTCTATCCCCTTCTCCTAATTCCTCCATCTACACCACATCTGCGCCCAAGATCAGGTGTTCCATACCAGGTCATCCTAGATGTCCTAATTCTTTAGGGAACAGGGGTTCCCCTCTTCCATCGCAGATGAGGCCCTCACACGCATCTCCTCGGTACCCCACAGCTCTGCCCTTGCTTCCCCTGCAACACCTCTCGCTATACCTCCTCCCTCGACTCTGTCCAAGGACCCCGACAGCCCTTTCAGGTTAGGCAGAGTTTCACTTGCACCTCCTCCAACATCATCTACTGTATCCGTTGTTCAAGGTGTGGACTCTGTACATCGGCGAGACCAAATGTAGACAGGGCGATCGTTTCACTGAACACCTTCGCTCAGTCCGCAGCTTACAGCCCCCATGATATGAATATTGATTTCTCTAACTCTTGCATTCCCTCTCTCTCCATCCCTCCCCCACCCAAGTTGCACCAGCATCAAAGTCGTCTTAGACACAAAATGCTGGAGAAACTCAGCAGGACAGGCAGCCTCTCTGGAGATAACTAATGGGTGAAGTTTCGGGTTGAGACCCTTCTTCAGACCATCTTCTAAGTCGTCTTGTTGAGTCTCATTGTACTTGCTCTCACCTGGCAAACAGCTAACAATGGCCTGTTTCCTTTATCATTGTTACTTTTTTGCATATCTTTTATACATTTGCTCTATATCTCTCTCTACATCACCGTCTATGTCTGTTTCCCTTTCCCCTGACTCTCAGCCTGAAGAAGCGTTTTGATCCGTAACGTCACCTATTCCTTTTTCCAGAGATGCTGTCCGACCCGCTGAGTTACTCCAGCTTTTTGTGTCTATCTTCGGGTTAAACCAGAATCTGCAGGATTCCTACACGATAATTACTCATATGGATTCAGAACTGGATTACTGATAGAAGACACTGGTTGCGGTGGAAGGTAGATATTCAGGCTGGAGGTCTGTGACCAGTGGGATCCCGCAGGTATCGGTGCCGGGATCTCAGCTGCTTGTGATATTTATTAATGACTTGGACGTAGATGTAGATGGGTTGGTGAGTAAGTTTGCTGACAACACCAACATTGGAGGAGTTGCAGACAGTGAGCAAGGTTGTCAGAAGATACAGCGGGATATAGACCAGCTGCAGAAATGGGCAGAGAAAAGGCAGATGGAGTTTAACCTCAGCAAGTGGGAGGTGTTGCTCTGTGGGAGTTGAATGCAAGGGGAAAGAGCACAGTTAATGACAATGCTTGAATACCAGAGACATGCAGAGGGATCTTGGAGTCCAAGATCCTGCCTGACTCGCTGAGTTACTCCAGCAATTTGTGTCTATCTTTGGTATAAACCAGCATCTGCAGTTTTTGGTTTCTACAAGTGATAGGTGGATCCAGGAGACAAGGGGTGAATTGGCAAATTAGTTAGATGGGTTCGCGAATGGCGGAGATAGCAACTGAAGGTAATCAGTGGAGAAGTCAAAAGGGTGCAAATGATGAGGAAGAAAAATGTAAAACCAGAGGGAGGCGAGAGAGAAATGGTAGATCTGAGTGGGGAGGGGGTTGGTGAGCGAATGGAGGAAGAGACAGGAACTGGATGAGTGGAGAGTGTAAAGAAGGGTGTGCATGGAGAGGGGAGGGGAGGGGAGGGAAGAAAGAAGCTGGGTGGATGCAAAGAACACAACTGATATTGGGGAATTTAATGTAGACAAAAATGCTGGAGAAACTCAGCGGGTGAGGCAGCATCAATGGAGCGAAGGAAATAGGCGACGTTTCGGGTCAAGACCCTTCTTCACTGACCTAACCCAAAACATTGTCTGTTCATTCTCTCCACAGATGTCGTCTGACCTGCTGAGTATCCTCCAGCACTTTGTGTTTTGCTGAAGATTCCAGCACCTGCAGTCCATGCAATTGTGTTGTAGGATACCCAAAAAATATGAGATTCCTCATGGCCTCGCTCTGGCAATTACTTTATTTTAGACTATAGAGAGATACAACACAGAAACAGACCCTTTGGCCCACCGAGTCCGCACTGACCAGTGATTTCCCCCCCCCCCACCCACCCCACCCACTATCCTACACACACACTAGGGACATTTTACAGAGGCCAATTAACATACAAACCTGTGCGTCTTTGGAGTGTGGAAGGAAACCCGAGCACCCGGGGAAAACCCACTCCGACTGAGGTGAGAAAAAACTTTTTCGCCCAGAGTTGTGAATTTATGGAATTCCCTGCCACAGAGGGCAGTGGAGGCCAAGTCACTGGATGGATTTAAGAGAGAGTTAGATAGAGCTCTAGGGGCTGGTGAAATCAAGGGATATGGGGAGAAGGCAGGCACGGGTTATTGATAGGGGACGATCAGCCATGATCACAATGGATGGCGGTGCTGACTCAAAGGGCCAAATGTCCTCCTCCTCCATCTTCCTGCATCTAGCCTGTCCTCCTTAAGGGGTTGGACAGGCTAGATGCAGGAAGATTGCTCCCGATGTTGGGGAAGTCCAGGACAAGGGGTCACAGCTTAAGGATAAGGGGGAAATCCTTTAAAACCGAGATGAGAAGAACTTTTTTCACACAGAGAGTGGTGAATCTCTGTAACTCTCTGCCACAGAGGGTAGTCGAGGCCAGTTCATTGGCTATATTTAAGAGGGAGTTAGATGTGGCCCTTGTGGCTAAGGGGATCAGAGGGTATGGAGAGAAGGCAGGTACGGGATACTGAGTTGGATGATCAGCTATGATCATATTGAATGGCGGTGCAGGCTCGAAGGGCCGAATGGCCTATTCCTGCACCTAATTTCTATGTTTCCACCTATTTTCTATGTTTCTATGACACGGGGAGAAAGTACAAACTCCCGACAGACAGCATCCGAGGTCAGGATGGAACCCGGGTCTCTGGCGCTGTGAGGCAGCAACTCTACCGCTGCGCCATCGTGGTCAGGGATGGGAGCAGTTGTAGTGACCGGGAGCTGCAGTGGTCCAGGCGGGCAGAGTTGCTGCCTCACAGCGGGCACCCAGCCACCCAGCCTGCGCTCCCTGCGTCTCGGCGGGAGAGAGGAGACTCTCGCTCACGCCGGGAGGGTGTGAAGTGTGTGAGTGGCCCGATCCTCCGTCAATCAGCCAGGCAGCTCCACAAACCCCGGTGTGGGCTCAGTAACTGAAGTTGGTTACACTCTCTGCAACATTACTACAAAAAAAAAACCGACCCAGTTCATTCATAACATGAACTTTGTACCAAAACGAGGGATGACACCGGATGAAATAATAAACCAGACCCGTGCTCTATCTCACCCCCGAACTGAGTGAGTCACCGTCAGAAATAACTATGTACAGAACTGAACTCTTGCACAGAATATCAGGCAACTTCCATCAACTTTAACACACGCCAGCCCTGAGCGGGCTTTACATTAGACACGACTAAAGAGAAATAAATAACTTTATAATTTTAAACTTTTTTTCCCTTAGATTATTCAATTTACTAATGAACATCATTACAGGTTATTTAAATAATAATAATAATAATAATAATAATATGAACAGGTAGCAGGCAGGTCCCAGAACAGAAAGAAACACCGGGCACCGGATCACAGCTGATCATATGCCGGCAATATCCATGTTCTTAATCCTGGACAATTATACTGTTTAAAATTCAAATGGCATTGCATAAACTCAGAATAATCTGCAACTTCATAAATAGCAAAGTGGCATTAAGAAATTCTGAAGCAAATTGCATTAGTTTGCTGTAAGAAAACAAAAGAACAATTTGCAACTTAATGCATGGTGTGACTCGGGTTAGGGGAAATCCCGCCCGTTTGCATTCAATACAGAATATTTCAGAGCATGGTTAATTTTATAATCGACATTAAGAGCACATCTTTGGGGGCTGGCACACTCCCACAGCCGCCCTCCGCTGTGTCACTGCACTAACCTGCTCCAGTTCCTGTATCTCCCTCTGTGTGTGAGTGAGTGAGTGAGCGTGTGTGTGTGTGTCTGAGCCGCTGTCGCTCCGCCGCTGCCAGCGCTGTCTGTGCGGCCACAGCCCGGGAACGGCTCGGTCCCCGACGGGGCAGGGGCAGGGCAGGGCAATGCAGGGAGTGTCAGTCCGCCCACTTGCTCCTCACAGCTCCTTGCCCCCACGAGTCGCCATTTTTTCCCTTTCCCGCGATTTATTTGCGTGTGCTTATGTAATTAACACATCATCAAGGAAGTTAGCGGCGTGTGTATGTGCGGGCAACTAACTACACGGCGAAATGTCACAGCGCCACGGGAGACATATACACTGCATGATCCAGACCCAAGCGCACGCCGGGGACGCAGAACCCTTCACAAGCCATATTTGTTTAAGGCAGCAGTTTTATCCGTGCAAAATAATTGCAGTTCCAGGGGCATCTACAAAGTTAAAAAAAACTTATTTAAAGTTTGCTCATTAGTTTGCCTGTTTTGTGATCAGAGTTTGCAAGTGGAGACGAGGTGTCATTTGCTCCAACACCGACACCGCGCTTCTTTGCACGGTTGGAACGTGTCGCAGATTTGGACCCAACCCAAACTTACACATAGTCTAACGACTATAACGATTTGACAAATAAGACTTGTAAAAGATGATCTCACTATGAGTCAACGCTCTTACTGCAGTTTTGGCAGGAAACTCGCGGAGAAGAGAGTTTCATGCAAAAGGTTAAACCAAAAATAAAAACACTCCAGAAGCCGCAGATTTGACACAATAAAAAACGCTGGATTTCCACATATAATCTGTGGAGAGGAACAAGGTTAGCGGTTCAGATGTGAAGGTGGTTCACTGAGATGAAGGGAGTGGGGATGGATGCTCTCCACAGATGCTGACTGTTTTTATGCCATGTCTCATGTTGCCGCGGGGGGCAGGAAAATCTGCCAGGGGCCATTCACACACTCTGAAGTGAGGTGGTTTAGTTTATTTTAGAGAAACACCGGCGAACACTAACACTATCCTACACACCACGTACAATTTTACCGAAACCATTTAACCTACAAACCTGTACGTGTTGGTAGTGTGGGGAGAAACCGGAGAAAACCCACGAAGAGAAGGTACAAACGCTGTACAGGCAGCACCCGTGGTCAGGATCGAACCCGGGTTGCCGGAGATGCAAGGCAGCAACTCTACCGCTGCGCCCCCCTGGTTGACTTGCTTGTTTGTGAAACTTTGCAATCACCTGACCTATAGATCCTTCAGGCAGCAGGGGGAGCTCAGGTGAAACATAGGTAAGGTGCATGTGAGGATTACCAGGTACAACCACCTGACACATGAGAACATCAGGTACACATGCATTACTCATGTGAGAAGATCGGGTGCACACGCATGACATATGAGGACAGCAGGTTCATGACACACATGCAAACATTAGGTGCACATACATGCAGGAAAACATTTTAGTCAGAGGGTGGTGAATCTGTGGAACTCTTTACCACAAATGGCTGTGGAGGCCAAGTCAATTGATCTATTTAAGGCAGGGATAGATAGATTACTGATTAGTATGGGTGTCAGGGGTTATGAGGAGAAGGTAGGAGAATGGGGTTGAGAGGGAAATATTAGATCAGCTATGATTGAATGGCGAGGTAACTTGATGGGCCGAATGGCCTAATTCTGCTCCTATAACCTATGAACACGAGGTACTCACACATGTCATAGCCATGACAAAGACCAGACATGCATGATAATATGAGAATATCAGATATGCATACCAATGTATAAATAAAGAACTGCAGATGCTGGTTAATACACAAAAGGACACAAAGTGCTGGAGTGACTCAGCGGGTCAGGCAGCATCTCTGGAGAATGTGGATAGGTGACGTTTTGGGTTGAGACCCTTAGTTTAGTTCAGTTTAGTTTATTGTCACATGTACCGAGGTACAGTGAAAAGCTTTTGTTGCATGCTAACCAGTCAGCAGAAAGACAATACATGATTATAATCAATCCGTTTATAGTGTATAGATATATGATAAGAGATTAACATTTAGTGCAAGGTAAAGCCAGCAAGGTCCGGTCAAGGATAGTCTGAGGGACATCAATGAGGTAGATAGTAGTTCAGCACTACTCTCTGGTTGTGGTAGGATGGGTCAGTTGCATGATAACAGCTGGGAAGAAACTGTCCCTGAATCTGGAGGTGTGCGTTTTCACACTTCTGTACATTTTGCCTAATGGGGGAGGGGAGAAGAGGGAGTGGCCAGGGTGCGACTAGTCCTTGATTATGCTGCTGGCCTTGCTGTGGCAGCGTGAGGTATAAATGGAGTCAATAGAAGGGAGGTTGGTTTGTGTGATGGTCTGGGCTGCGTCCACAATTCGCTGTGGAATTCAGAATTCAGAATGAGGTGACCATGGCTGAAAAAGGAAGTCAAAGACAGCATAAAAGCAAAAGAGAAGGGCTATATCTAAAGAGTAAAAGAAAGAGTGGACATTGGACCACTGAAAAATGACATTGGAGAAGGAGTAATGGGGAATAAAGAAATGGCAGATGAATTGAATATGTTTTTTTGCATCATTCTTCATAGTGGATGACACCAGCAATGTGCAATAAATTCATAGAGTCGGGGGTTGGCAGTTAGTGGAGTGGTTATGAACAAGAAAATGGTGTTTGGGAATCTGAAAGGACTGAAGGTGGATGTCACCTGGACCGGATGGGCTGCGTGCCAGAGTTCTGAAAGAGGTGGCGTTAGAGATTGTGGAGGCATTAGTGGTGATCTTTCAAGATTCACTAGAGTCAGGAGTTGTCCCAGAGGGCTGGAAAATTGCAAATGTTACTCTGCTGTTCTAGAAAGGAGAGAGGCAACAGAGGGGAATCGAAAAGCCGCTTACTCTGACTCCAGTGCTTGGTAAGATTTTAAGGATGTTAAGGATGAGGTTTCTGAGTGCTTAGAAGTTCACGATAAGGGGAGATTTTGCTGACAAATTGCTGGAATTCTTTGAAGGAGTAAATAGTAGGACAGACAAAGGAGAGTCAGTGGGTGTTGTTTACTTGGACTTTCTGGTGGCCTTTGATAAGGTGCCGCACATGAAGCTGCAGAGGAGGATGAGAGCCCACGGTATTATAGGGAAGATACTAGTATGGATGGTAGACAAAATTGCTGGAGAAACTCAGCGGGTGCGGCAGCATCTATGGAGCGAAGGAAATAGGCATCCATCTGAAGAAGGGTTTCGTCCCGAAACGTTGCCTATTTCCTTCGCTCCATAGATGCTGCCGCACCCGCTGAGTTTCTCCAGCAATTTTGTCTACCTTCGATTCTCCAGCATCTGCACTTCCTTCTTGAATATACTAGTATGGATAGCAGGTAGACAAAAATGCTGGATAAACTCAGCAGGTGAGGCTCCATAGATGCTGCCTCACCCGCTGAGTTTCTCCAGCATTTTTGTCTACCTTCGATTTTCCAGCATCTGCAGTTCCTTCTTAAACAGCTGGATGGCAGTTAGCAAAGAATGGGGATGAAGAGGGTTTTATTCTGTCTGGTTTCCAGTGACCAGTGGTGTTCCCCTATGGGTTGGTGTTGGGTTCGTTACTGTTCACATTGTATATTAACGATTTGGATGATGGAATTGATGACTTTATGGCTAAGTTTGCAGATGATACGAGGATAGGTGGAGGGGCAGATAGTATAGAGAAAGCAGGGACTCTGTCTGCAGAAGGATTTGGACAGGTTGGGGGGGTGGCCAAAGAAGTGGCAGATGGAATATAGTGTAGCAAAGTGTGAGTCATGCATTTTTGTAGTAGGAATAAAGGCGTAGACTATTTTCTAATTGGGGAGAGGATTCAGAAATCGGAGATGCAAATCGGGGACTCCCAGAAGGTCAATTGGTAGTAAGGAAGACAAATGCAATGTTAGCATTTATTTTAAGAGGACTAGTATAGAGAAACAAATGTAATGTTGAAGCTGTATAAGACACAGGTCAGACCACATTTGGTGTATTGTGAGCAGTTTTGGGCCCCATATCTGAGGAGGGATGTGCTGGTGTTGGAGAGGGTCCAGAGGAGAATGATCCCAGGGATGATGAGGTTAACATATGATGAGCGTTTGATGGCTCATGGCCTGTTCTTGCAGGAGTTTAGAAGGATGAGCGGGCCCCTCATTGAAACTTACCAAATAATGAAAGGCCTGAATAGAGTAGACGTGGAGAGGATGTTTCCACTAGCAGGAGAGTCTAGGACCAGAGGGCACAGCCTCAGAATAAAAAGATGGATCTTTAGAAAGGAGTTTAGGAGGAATTTCTTCAGCTAGAGGGTGGTGAATCTGCTATAGATGGCTGTGGAAGCCAATTCATTGAGTAATTTTAAAGCAGAGATTGACAGGTTCTTGATTAGTAGGATGTCAAAGGTTATGGGGAGAAGGCAGGACAATGGGGTTGAGAGGGAAAGATAGATCAGCCATGATTGAATGGCGGAATAGACCTGATGGGCCAAATGGCCTAATTCTGCTCCTATGACATATGCGCTTATGAGGTGACATTTGAGAACATTAGGTGCGCACACATACACGTCAGAATGGTAGATACACACATAATACATGTGAGAATACCGGCTGCAAGTGCACGACATTTGCAAAAACATGAGGTGTACGTGCACAACACATACAGGTACATCAGGTGTACAAACATGCCAAACGCAGAAACAACAAGTGCATACGTATGACACACATTCAGATTCCCACAGCGTTCCGGTTCCCCACAAACATACACGTGCTCCCATCTTTCTATTCCCAGAGGCAATCGCAGCACAGAATGAATGATACTTTATAGTGACGTGATGTCACAGTGACATTCTTCGTCGTGCGTACACAAGGTATGCCAATAGTCTCCACATAAAGGGCACTGACAAACTTCGGTTTAGTTTATTGTCGTGTGTATCGAGGTACAGTGAAAAGCTTTTGTTGCGTGCTAACCAGTCAGCGGAAAGACAATACATGATCACAATTGAACACTGGCAGCTCAACAGCGTATCTACGCAGTAGATCCTGATATATTTGAAGAGAAACCCATTTGCTGATTCTACAGGAATCTCATGATCGTACAACCCTGACAGTACAGTTGACCCCCTCAGTCTCTGGCTGCTTCGGACATAGCCCTCCCAGCCCCTCTCCGTCACGCTTCCTCCTGAGCCTGTAAATTATTCCACCTCAGTGCTTATCCCATCTTTTGTAGGCACTGGTGGACTAGCAGGTAACAAACTCCACCAAGAGCCCCAGCGTGTGTGGACCAGGAGTGTAAGGAGCAAGTCATCACCCTACTATAGGTACAAGATATTGTGTCGTTGTAATTATCGTTGTTCCATATTTTACTCCAGGCAGACAGAGAGAGGCTCCTGAATGAGTGGCACAGTGTTGCAGCAAGAGCTGTCTCACATCGCCAGTAACACAGGTTCAAACCTAACTTTTGGTGCTGTCCGTGTGGAGTTTGCACGTTCTCCCTGTGGCTGCATGGGTTTCCTCTGGGTGCTCGGTTTCCTCCCACATCCCCAAAATATCCAGATTCTTTACAGTAGGGTCCCGATCCAAAACGTCACCTATTCCTTTTCTCCAGAGATGCCACCTGACCCACTGAGTTACTCCAGCTTTTTGTGTCTATCTTTGGTGTAAACAGCATCTGCAGTTCCTTCCTACACAGATTCTTTGGTTGATTGGTCTCTGTAAATTACATCCCACACCCCATCACCAACATTGGTTTTGGTTTACCGAGGTACAGTGAAAAGCTTTGTTTTGCATTGTATCCTAAAGATATCAGATAATACTACACATAAATACAATTGAACTTTGCTCTACAATAGGTAGAGCAAAGACAATAGACGCAGGAGTAGGCCATTCTGCCCTTCGTGCCAGCACTGCCATTTAATGTGCTCATGGCTGATCATCTACAATCAGTACTCCCTTCCTGCCTTCTCCCCATATCCCTGACTCCGCTACCTTTAAGAGCCCTATCTAGCTCACCCTTGAAAGTATCCAGAGAACCGGCCTCCACCCGAGACAGAGAATTCCACAGACTCACAACTCTCTGTGAGAAAAAGTGTTTCCTCGTCTCCGTTCTAATGGCTTACTCCTTATTCTTAAACTGTGTGGCCCCTGGATCTGGACTCCCCCAACATCAGGAACATGTTTCCTGCCTCTCGCATGTCCAAACCCTTAATAATCTTATATGCTTCAATGAGATCCCCTCTCATCTTCTAAATTCCAGAGTATACAAGCCCAGCCGCTCCATTCTCTCAGCATACGACAGTCCCGCCATCTCAGGAATTAACCTTGTAAACCTACGCTGCACTCCCTGAATAGCAAGAATGTCCTTCCTCAAATTAGGAGACCAAAACTGCACACAATACTCCAGGTGTGGTCTCACTAGGGCTCTGTACAACTGCAGAAGGACCTCTTTGCTCCTATACTCAACTCCTCTTGTTATAAACGCCAACATGCATTTCGCTTTTTTCTCTGCCTGATGTACCTTCATGATGAATCACTGATGAACAAGGACCCCCCCAGATCCCGTTGTACTTCCCCTTTTCCCAACTTGACACCATTTAGATAGTAATCTTGCTTCCTGTTTTTGCTACCAAAGTGGGTAACCTCACATTTATCCACATTAAATTGCATCTGCCATGGATCTGCCCACTCACCCAACCTGTCCAAGTCACCCTGCATTCTCATAGCATCCTCCTCACAGTTCACACTGCCACCCAGGTTTGTGTCATCTGCAAATCTAAATCATTGATGTATATTGTAAATAACTGGTCCCAGCACCAAGCCTTGTGGTACCCCACCAGTCACTGCCTGCCATTCAGAAAGTGATCCGTTAATCCCTACTCTTTGTTTCCTGTCTGCCAACCAATTTTCTATCCATGTCAGCACTCTACTAGGCACAGCCACCTGGGTCTCCTACTCTCCACGATTTCCACCCTTTCTCTCCATCACACACCTTTGTTCTTCCCTTATCCTCGGTGTGACAACCTCACTGTAGGTCCTGTCCAGGAAATTCTCGTTTTCCCAGATGGCCCTGAGGTCATCCAGCTGCTTCTCCAGTGCCCCAACATGGTTCTTCAGGAGCTGAACCTGGACGCACTTGCCACAGTTGTAGCAGCCAGAGGCTCCATCCGAGTCCCAGGGCTCCCACATCCTGCAAGCCTCACACTGTCTTATCTTACACCTCATGTGTTCACCGTGTCCCGTCCTCTCCAGCTTTTTGCATAGTCTCCTCTCCTCCACCTCCTCATCGAAGACTCTTGAGCCAAAGACTCGCACTTCCCTCACAAAGCACTTCCCTCAGTGCCGCTCCCCTAGAGCAGCCTTGCTTATATTGACTGATAAATTGCCTAATTTGCCAATTTACAAATCAAATTCCTCAGTTTTAAACTGTTTTCCCCCTCTGACTCACCTTTCCCACGGGTTTCAGCCAATCTCTTCTCCCTGCATCTCTGTGATTGCTGCTTCTCTGAGATCCATGTAAGCACTGGGCAAGACCACATAAGCAAAGGGGAAGATACAGGGTGCAGAATATAGTTCTCAGCAGTGCAGTTCCTTAGACTGTGTCCAATGTCCGCAATGGGGTAGAGGTGAATCGGACAGTACCCTAGCTTATGGAAAGACTGTTCAGAAGCCTGAGCCTGAGATGAGAAAATCATTTTTTACACAGAGAGTGGTGAATCTGTGGAATTCTCTGCCACAGAAGGTAGTTGAGGCCAGTTCATTGGCTAGATTTAAGAGGGAGTTAGAATTGGCCCTTGTGGCTAAAGGGATCAGGGGGTATGGAGAGAAGGCAGGTATGGGATATTGATTTGGATGATCAGCCATGATCATATTGAATGGCGGTGCAGGCTCGAAGGGCCGAATGGCCTACTCCTGCACCTATTTTCTACGTTTCTGTTTCTAACAGAGGGGAAGAAGCTGTTCCTGAGTCTGGTGGTGCGCGCTTTCAAGCTTCTGCCCAATGGGAGGGAGGAGATGAAGGAATGACCGGGGTGGGGCATGTCTTTGATTGTGTTGGCTGCTTTTCTGAGGCAGCGTGAAGTGTAGATGGAGTCAATGGTGTGAAGTCTGATCTGTGTGATGGACTGGGCTACATCCACAACTCTCTGAAATCTCTAGTAGTCTTGGGCAGAACTGTTCCCAAACCAAGCTGTGTCGCAACGTGCCAGTAGGCTTTCTATGGTGCATCTGTAGAAGTTTGTAAGAGTCACTGGTGGCATGCCGACGTTCCTCAGTCTCCTCAGGGAGTAGAGACGCTGGTGAGTGGTGGAAGTATTGAGCGTGCTTGGACAATGTGTAAGAGGAAAATTAATGATGGAATGGGATTGCTCCATAAACCAGTGCAGATTTGGTGGACAAGATTCCCTCCTTCAATGTCATACGGAAATATGAAAGGCCAGGAGAAGCCAACAGACTGGACATTGTGGACTCAGGAATCTGCAGAGGCTGGAATCTGGAGCAGATATCAGCTGGACAGGCAGCATCCACGGAGGCAAAGAGATGGTTGGCATTTCTAGTTGACACCCTGCATCAGGACTGAGACTGTGGAGGGAAGATCAGCGCTTAAAGAGGTGATGGGGAGAAGGTGGGAATTGGGAAGTGACAGGTAGATAGATGCAGGTGAGGAAGGGTTGTTGGGAAGATGGAGGCTGGAAGATGACATCTGGAGACAACAAATGGCAGATGATGGAGTTGTGGGCATTGTCTCCAGTTGGGAAAGTTATTGTGACATTGTGATTGGAAATGGGAACTGACCATTATCAAGTACTCCACTTGAATTAGTATATCGAAACACCCGACTGATGGAAAATAACATTCTATTGCTAATGTGTTCTGAATATCACAGGTGTCCGTTGTTTACATATTTATTACACGGCTAAATTTGTGAGTTTGCTTCACCGTGGGTATGCAAGTCATGATCCAAACTATCAGCTTTGTAATGGAGAAAGTCACATGCAGACTGGTCATAGAGTGATACATGCTATTTGGCCCAACATGCCCACACTAACCAACATGTCCCATTTACACTAGTCCCACTTGCCTGCGTTTGGCCATATCCCTCTAAATCTACCTATCCATGTACATCTAATTGCTTCTCAAACGTTGTGATAGTCACTGCCTCAACTACCGAGCAATCCTGACATGTATTCAATCCTTTTTCCAATAAGCTGCCCACTAGAGTGGAACTAATTTACAGGGAAGATGTTCGACATATCGCCACAAATCAGAACCAAGGTCTCCTCAACACTCCAGACTAGCTGCAGATGACATGCAGACCTCCATGTCATCGATGACTCATTCAAGGAAGCATAGAAGAAGACACACCGGGGATCCCTGGAGGGGAGCTTCGACTGCCGGCCCTGCGGTCTGCGGTGCTTCTGGCTGCGGCGGGAACTTTAAATCTCCGACCGCCGGCCTGCGGCCTACACCAACTTGAAGCTACGGTCTCCGGTGGGGGAGGCACCGTTTCAGGACTTACCTGGACTTTTAACCTTGTCTGTACATCTGGACGCCAGCAGCGACGGCTGCGGAGGGTTGAGGTCCCGACCATTGGGGGAAATGGAGGAGGACTGGCCAATTTTTGTGCCTACCACCACAGTGATGAATGCTGTGGTGGATGTTTGTGTTAAATTTTTAGTGTGTTTTTGTGTGTTCTTTTTCATTGTACCGCTGCTGGCAAATTCATTCACTTGCACTTTATGTGCAATGTGATGAATAAAACTGATTGTATTGTACACAAGATGCACCAAACTGCTCTCTATGTATAATGCCATTCTGACACCCAAGATCCACAATGTCACCCTGCAAAGGCCAAAGAGGAAATGATCCAAGATGGGGCCCAACCTTGGCGACTCTGTGTGTGCTGCTCACTGAAGTGGATCTGCAAACACACATCATCAAAATCGCTCCACTCTTTTAAATCTCTATCTGTACACAGTGGATGTCCTGATTGCTGCCATGTATTGTCTCTCCGCTGACTGGTTGGCACGCAACAAAAGCTTTTCACTGTATCTCAGAACACGTGACAATAAACTAAACACAAACTCAAAGTATGAACCGATTGCAACATCTTTGAAGCCACTGCTGAATGAAGGAAAATATTGATGATGATTAACAAAGATATTGATGCTCAGTCCGCCCTGGTCCACGTGTTCATCTGGTTTCCAAACATTTTATCTCTCCCTCCCATTCCCACATTGACCTTTCTGTCCGGGGCCTCCTCCACTGTCAGAATGAGACCACAAGCAAATTGGAGGAACAGCACCTCATATTTCACTTGGGCAGCTTACACCCCAGCGGTAAGAATTCTGATTCTCCAATGTCAAGTAGCACCTGCAGTCCCTCTCTCTCGCCACCCCCCCATCCCCCCCCCTCCCCCCCTGTACTTATCCCCCCAATCCCCCAACCTAGTCGTCTTTGTTCGGATCCTTGTATCCCTTCATTATCTCTTCCACCCCAGCCCACAATGGGCCATTGTGGGCTCCACCCTCCCTTGGCCATCTGTTGCCGGCCCTGCTTTGTTCCGGCCCTCCCCTCTAAAAATGGGTCCGTCACCCATCCTTTTTCTCCGGAGGTGCTGCCTGACCCGCTGAGTTACTCCAGCTCCTTGTGTCTATATTGGTGGTCAGGTTCAGCAATGTCTGTGTGCAGCAGCACAGGTCTTGGCCATCTGAGGAGAAAGCTGTTTACAAATTAAGTGACAGGCCTGGATAGAGTGGATGTGGTCAGTGGAGCGAATGTTCCCTCTAATGGGAAAGTCTAGTGACCAGAGGTCATAGCCTCAGAATAAAAGGATGTAGCATTAGAAAGTAGATGAGGAGGAATTTCTTTAGTCGGAGGGATGTGGAATGGAATCCATTGCCACAGAAGGCTGTGTAGCCAAGTCAATGGATAGTTTTAAGGCAGAGATTGACAGATTCTTGATTAGTACGGGTGTCAGGGGTTATGGGGAGAAGGCAGGAGAATGGGGTTGAGTGGGAAAGATAGATCAGCCATGATTGAATGGCGGAGTAGACTTGGTTAGAAAACTTGCTTTAAAAAAGGCTGACAGTGGTGGGGCAGTTATGCCGACTTTGAAGAAGTCCTCCTCCTCACTCTGATGAGAGTTCTGCACCACCTTCTCTCACTGCTCCCCCTCTCTGATTCCTCCTGCTCTCTGGCTCTGATCTGTTTATTTGCATATCTTTCATTCTATGTACCTTTTCATATCTCTCGTTTCCCTCACCCTGAATCTCAGCCTGAAGAAGGGTCTTGACCCGAAATGTCACCTATTCCTTTTCTCCAGAGATGCTGCCTGACCCGCTGGGTTATTCCAAGTTTTTGTGTCTGTCTTTGGTGTAAGCCAGCGTCTGCAGTTCCGTCCTCCAGCCCTTCTGCTTCATAGCTTTGGAGAGAAAGGTTCGATCCTGACCTTGGGGGCTGTGTGGAATTTGCATGTTCTTCTTCTGACTGCGTGGGTTTCCCCCAGGAGTTCTGGTTTTCACCGACCTACAAAGATATGCTGATTTTTTTTTAACTTTTTCTTTAAAAAATTTTTTTTTAGTTTGTTTTAAAGTATGTTTTTGATGTTCCTCGGTGTGTCTTGTGTGGGGGGTGGTGTGGGGGGGTAAGGGGGAAACCGCTTCGGTCGCCTCCTCCATGGAGAGGCAACTTTTTCCAGGTCGCCTCCCCCGTGGCCTAACATCAAGGATCGGCGCGGCCTTTCCACGGAGACGCGCCCGGGACTTCAGCGGCGGGCGCAGCGTGGACTCTCGGCGTGGAGCGGGTGAGCCCTCGCTGGGGCTCGCCGGAGGGGAGCGCTCGGTTTAGCAAGCCCGCGGCAGCCGGCAGCCGCAGTCTGCAGAGCTCCAGCTGGTGCGGCGTCTACAACCCGGGATCCCTCGTGGGGGACCCGGGGGGGGAAGAAGAAGCCACCACTGCCGGCCCGCGGCCAACTTCTCCCGCGGGCCCGGCGTGAACTTAACATCACCCCTGGAGGGGAACTTCGACCGCCGGCCCTGCAGTCTACGGTGCTTCTGGCTGTGGCGGAGACTTTAAATCTCGTCCGCCGGCCTGCGGCCTACACCAACTTAAAGCCGCGGTCTCCGGTGAGGAAGAGCCGATCCTGGACTGACTCTGGACTCTGGTCCTGTCCACGGGGGGGAAATGGAGGAGGACTGGCCAAGTTTTGTGCCTTCCACCACAGTGATGAATGCTGTGGTGGATGTTTGTGTTACATTTTTGTTGTGGCTGTGTGTTCTTTATTATTGTACCGCTGCTGACAACCCAAATTCCACCGACCCTGGTTGTGTGGCAATAAATTCTATCTAATCTAATTAGCTACTGTAAATTAGCCCTTACTGAAGTAAGGGACAAAAAAACCTATGAGGGGTACATGACAGAATGCGAGAGGAATAATGAGAGGGGAATGGGACTGGTGGGATCGCTCTCCTGGCTGTTAGCATGGACCCGATGGGTTGAATGGCCCCTTTCTGTGCTGTCATGAGTCAGCCCCATTGTCACACCATTTGCATGCTTCTTATGAGAGACAGAAATAGTGTATTCCAAGCAATGTCACAAGCTGGAATGGGTGCAGAGAAGAATGACAAAGATGTTGCCAGGACTTGAGGGAAGAGAGGGAGAGGTTGGCCAGGCTAGGACTCTGTTCCTCAGAACACAGGAGGCTGAGGAATGATCATATAGAGGTGTATAAAACCATGAGGGTTGAATGCACAGAGTCTTTTACCCAGGGGAGGGGAATCAAGAACCAGAGGTCATACTGTAAGTTTAAGGTGAGAGGGGAAAGATTTAATCAGAACCTGAGGAGCAACATTTTCACACAGGAAGTGCTGGGTGTGTAGAACGAGCTGCCAAAAGAGGAGGTTGAGGCAGGTAACCATAATAGCATTGAAAAGACACTTGGACAAGTACATGGATAGGAAAGGTCTAGAGGGATAGGCAGCAAACACCGGCAAATGGGACAAGCTTGGATTGGTGAATGGATGATTGTCAGAATGGATGATTTGGGCCAATGGGCCTGTTTCGGCACTGTATGTCTCCCTGAAAAAGATTAGCAGTTGGACAGTAGAGAAGATTCAAGGATTTCCAACACCCCTTTCAGATAATGCAATTCCTGGGTCAGATGGTACTGGGAATTCAGGAGTGTAATGCCCCTGTCCCGTTTAGGAAATCTGAATGGAAACCTCTGGAGACTTTGCGCCCCACCCAAGGTTTCCGTAGGGTTTTGTCAGTCTCCCTACCTGCTTCCACTACCTGCAACCTCCGGCAACCACCTGCAACCTCCGGGAACCGCACGGAAACCTTGGGCGGGGCGCAAAGTCTCCAGAGGTTTCCATTCAGGTTTCTTAAGTGGGACAGGGGCATTAACATGACTACATCAGTGGATGCAGTGGGGCAAGTCTTCATGTCCCAAAGGATTGCCTAAAGAAATGAGGGGCATGCAATGGTTGTCCTCACCTCCACATCTATAGCTTCAGGTTCAATGCAAGGCCAGTACAATCGGCAACAAATACATTTGCACTCAGTGCTGGCAATTATAGCTCATTTACTGCTTTTAGTACTTTAATTGCTGGTTCACAAATTAGATTCCTAAATTAACACAGGGAAGATATGGCGGAAATGAATGGCAGGAATGGGGAGCGGCTTTAAGGATGAACATGATTTAATTGACAGTTCAATAGTGCACGGAATTGAGTTCACAGTAAGGTTGAGAAAGGAGAAATACAAAACAGTTACTAATGTTCCAAATATATGTAAATCTATAACCCGAGTGACGTGAATCAGAAAGCCAAGTGTAAGCGGAGCAAAGTTGCTGAAGTGTAAAACCAAAGTCATGGTGTTCAAAAAAATAACTGTGATTCACACAGGGACAGGCCCTTCAGCCCACAATGTCTGTGCTGACCATGCCAAGACCATCACTTCCTCCATTCTCCGCATATCCACATACCTATCCTAAATATCACTAACAAATCTGCTTCAACCACCATCCCCGGCAGCGTGTTCCAGGCACTCACCACCCTCTGTGTAAACCATTGTCCCTGTACATCTCCTTTAAACATTGCTTGTCTCACCTTATACGCTAACGGCCAAGTGCTCCACAGAAATGTAGTGACTGGAATACTTAGAGGAAGGGGAATAGAAATTTAAAAAAAAATACAAAAGGTCCAAAACTGAAGAGGGTTCCTGAACCAAAATGTCACATATCCATGTTCTCCAGAGATACTCCCAGATCGCTGAATTACTCCAGCATTTGGTGTCCTTTTCTTCTAAAACCAGCATCTGCCATTCCTTATGTCCATATAGATCCAGGTTTCTGGCTGAAATACAAAGAGCAAGGTGACAAAGGGACAGGGAGACGATGGAAAGTAAATGTGAAGAGAAGCTTGCAAAGGAAATCAAAATTAATACGTCATGGTCAGGAGCAACTTGGGAAACAGAGAATGGTGATACTGTAAGTGAGGAAAGTGCAAGTGTGTTAAATGAACACTTTGCATCAGTATTTACAGAAGAGATGAGTGGTGTACACCACACCAGGAACACCAGTTATCAGGCTCTGATACATGTCAAAAAGAAAGAAAACAAAGATTATAACACACCATGTGGGGGGTGGGGGGTGTATGATGTCCATTATTGCAGATTGTCCGTTATAACAGAGTAAGGGGTGTAAATATGTCTCATCCATCGTCCCCCATTGACATCAGTGCCCGGGCGCTGGGTCAGAATCCTGGATCCCCGTCACTGAGAGCCCAGTGGGACCTCCCTCACCACAAGAGGCCGCCCGGAACCACCTTGTCCAGCGCAGCCGGGGAACGGCCATAACCACTGCCCCTGCTGCTGATTCCCACGTTCAGAGATCGAGAGCAAAACAGGAGGGCTGGAGCAATGGGCTGGCGGGTGGCAGGATGAGGGAGATTCCCACGACCGACTGCCTGCCTCCCGGAGTTCAGGATGAAAGAGCGGCGCGGCACGGCACGGCATGGTGGCGCAGCAGTAAAGTTGCTGCCTTACAGCACCAGAGACCTGGGTTCGATTCCAACTACAGGTGCTGTCTGAATGGAGTTTGTACGTTCTCCCCGTGACTTGCGTGGGTTTTCTCCAGATGCTCTGGTGTCCTTCCACATTCTATAGATGTGCAGGTTTGTAAAATTGTGAAATTGTCCCGAGTGTGTGTAGGATGGTGTTAGTGTGCGGGGATCGATGGTCTAGGTGGGTCGAAGGGCCGGTTTCCACGCTGTATCTCTAAAAAGACATTGATCTTTTACTTAAGATGTTTAAGAAGGAACTGCAGATGCTGGAAAATCGAAGGTAGACAAAAGTGCTGGAGAAACTCAGCGGGTGAGGCAGCATCTATGGAGCGAAGGAAATAGGCAACGTTACGGCCCGAAACGTTGCCTATTTCCTTTGCTCCATAGATGCTGCCTCACCTGCTGAGTTTCTCCAGCACTTTTGTCTACCTTTGATCTTTTACTTGTTCATTCTACTTCCAATGATGCTGCCTAACCTGCTGAGTCTATCCAGATGTTTCCCAGTTTTAGTTCAGGATCAGTTCTGTTTCTCTGACTCCAGGATCGTGCAGTCTCTGTTGGTCCCAGGATCCAATGATCACATCCCATGGATAGAATCTTTCTTCAAGCCCAATGTTGAAAGTGAGATTACAACAGATTTCATCCGCTATAACTGAAATCAGTTATAAAGAGGTCCATAACAAGGAGGTAGGCTGCAATAGCATCAAAGAGTAACAAATAGGCAGGACTGGAGGCTTTCCTTCCCTGGATCTTCTGCCTGATGGGAGTGGGGAGAAGAAGCAACAAGTCTTTGATTGTGTAAGAAAGAAAAGTCGAAGGTAGACACAAAATGCTGGAGTAACTCAGCAGGTGAGGCAACATCTATGGAGAGAAGGAGGTATGTAACAGCTTAAAGAGCCTGTCCCACTTTGCAATTTTTTTGGCGACTGCCGGGGTCATTGACTGACGTACCAGGTCGCCGAAGAACCGATGAGTTGTACAACAAGCTACGACACAGTGGATGACAAGTTGCCACAATTTACGTCATCCGGCATCACAATTTTTTGGGACCTGGGTCGACCACAACAGCGACAACCTACGACATCCTGCGTCAAACAATGGCAACTGAGGTCAACATTCGTCCACCCTCGACACGATACGGCAAGATACAACAAGCTACGCCACTGTCTGTGACGTCTGAAGACAACAGAAGACGTAACGTCATTTTGATCCGTATCTTGACACAGGCATTGTCGCCGGTTGACGTATGATGACGCAGGTTGTCGCAAAAGGAATTCGCCGAGGTCATGACCTTGCGACATCGTACGTCACCTTGCGCCATCCTGGCAACAACCTCAGACAGCACGTACGACAGGAGACGACAGGCAACGTCAAGCCCACTGTCGCCGCAAGGTTTTGAACATTTCAAAATCCAGCGGCGACAAGAAAAAAGTGAGGACACTTGCGGAGACAGCTCACGACAACACAGGCGTCAGCCCGCTTCACACCGCAAACGCCACGTGTGACAGGGGCTTAACGATAATTATCCAAACTTCTCAGGTCAAGAACCATTCTTTTAGCTTAAGAAAAGTGATAAAGGGAACAGGAATTACAGGCTGGTTCGGTGAATATTAGTTGTTAAAGACTTTGAGTGTTTACAATTAAGGATGGAGTGACTGAATATAGACGCACAATGCTGGAGTAACTCAGCGGGTCAGACAGCATCTCGGGAGAAAAGGAATAGGTGACATTTTGGGTCAAGATTCTTCTTCAGACAGAGTCAAGGACAGGGAAACGAGAGGTATGAAAAGGTACAGAAGAAATCAGAGCTGTCACTGATGACCCAGGAAAGGTGAATGGGACAGGGAGAGAATTGAAGGGTTATTTGAAAATAGGGAAATCAATATTAATACCAATGGGGTGTAAGTCGCCCAAGCGAAATATGAGGTGTTGTTCCTCCAAATTGTGCGTGACCTCTCCCACCCTAGTCGTCCTGCTAATTTCACTGTTCGTACCCCTTTGTTATCACCACTTCCACAGCCAACAATGGACTATTGTGGGCTCCATCTTTCCTGGGTCATCGGTATCAGCTCTGATTGGTTCTGATCTTTTCATATCTCTGGTTTCTCTCTCCCGTGACTCTCAGTGTGAAGGAGGGGTCAGGGCACAAACTTTAGTTTGAAGTTTCATGTTGTTTTCTGCGCTGTTCTTACAGTGAAAGGCTTTGTTTTGCATGTTATCAGACAGATCAGATAAAACTTAAACACAATCAAGTCAAACTCTTGTGCAATAGGTAGAGCAAAGGGGAAGATACAGAGTGCAGAATATAGTTCTCAGCATTGTAGTGCACCAGTTCCATAGACAAAGTCCAATGTCCACAATGGGGTGGAGGTGAATCAGACAGTACCCTGGCTTATGGAAGGACTGTTCAGATGCCTGATAAAAGAGGGGAAGTAGCTGTTCCTGAGTCTGGTGGTGCGCGGTTTCAAGGTCATTTATCTTCTGCCTGATGGGAGTGGGGAGATGAAGCAACAAGTCTTTGATTGTGTAAGAAAGAAAAATCCTGTATAAAAATACAAAATTTCTGGACGGGAATATTCAATATCATTTCTAAAACACTTAAAATTCAATTGGAGTCAGATTCAAAATGAATAATATTAGGAATGTCAGAGGGCTGCCCTAATTTAACGATATCCCAAACACGCTTCCTTGACTACGGTTGAATCACAGCGAAAAAACATACTTAAATTCTGGAAAAAGATAACAGTCCCCACAGTGAAGATGTGGATCACAGAAATGACCGAGACACTACATCTAGAAAAAATAAGGCTTGTCTTGACTGACAAACCAAATCAATTTTCCAAAATATGGTCTCCTTTCATTGAATTTCTTCAACAACATAATGGTTGAACACAAATTCAAAACCGACGCTAGGGTCGGGTGAGCGGGCGTAGGGAAGGGTAGTGGGATATATCTCCGCTTTTTATTTCACTTCTTCGTTAGTTCAGGGGTTTTTCTTTTTTGTATTTCGTGTCTTTTTCGAAATTCTTTCTTTTCTCTTTTCTATTTTCTTTCCCTTTTTTCCTTTTTCTTTTTTGCTGATTTAGTTATTAGTTTATAAAATGTTAAAATTGAAGCTGTACGAAAATTGTATAATTGTTATGTCGATTACTTTCTTCTTGTACAATTGCTTCTAATAAAATATATATTTTTAAAAAGAAAGAAGAATTGAAGGTAGACACAAAATGCAGGAGTAACTCAGCAGGTGAGGCAGCATCTATGGAGAGAAGGAATGGGTGATGTTTCGGGTCAAGTGCAAAACTGCCTGTACTCCTTTTAGGTTCGAACTTAACTAATCCAGGAGTAGAGTCAATAAGTCAGTCCACTTGTCAGCATTGCCCAAATAATGATTCTATATTGATAACTAACTCTCAGTAACACAGGGGTATAAATTTTCTCTAAGATAATGTACAGCAGATTGGCATTGTTCAAATGTGTGAGTACTAAGGGCAGCACAATGGAGTCAAATAGCCTGGCAACAGGTCCTTCGGCTCAACTTGTTCCACCAACACTAGTTCCACCCTGCTGCCTTTGACCCACATCCCTCTAAACCTTTCCTCTCCAGCGACCTGTCCAAATGTCTTTTAAATGTTGTTATTGTACCTACCTCTACTACCGCCTCTGGCAGCTCGTTCCATACACCCAACATACTAGAAACATAGAAACATAGAAAATAGGTGCAGGAGGAGGCCATTCAGCCCTTCGAGCCAGCACCGCCATTCATTGTGATCATGGCTGATTGTCCCCAATCAATAACTCGTACCTGCCTTCTCCCCATATCCCTTGATTCCACTAGCCCCTAGAGCTCTATCTAACTCACTCTTAAATCCATCCTGTGATTTGGCCTCCACTGCCCTATGTGGCAGGGAATTCCACAAATTCACAACTCTCCGGGTGAAAAAGTATTTTCTCGTCTCATTCTTAAATGGCCTCCCCTTTATTCTAAGACTGTGGCCCCTGGTTTTGGACTCGCCCAACATTGGGAACATTTTTACTGCATCTAGCTTGTCCAGTCCTTTTACAATTTTATATGCTTCTATAAGATCCCCCTCATCCTTCTAAACTCCAGTGAATACAAGCCTAGTCTTTTCAATCTTTCCTCATATGACAGTCCCGCCATCCCAGGGATCAATCTCATGAACCTACACTGCACTGTCTCAATCACAAGGATGTTCTTCCTCAAATTAGGAGACCAAAACTGTACACAATACTCCAGATGTGGTCTCACCAGAGCCCTATACAACTGCAGAAGAACCTCTTTACTCCTATACCAACATTCCATTAGCTTTCTTCACTGCCTGCTGTACCTTCACGCCAACTTTCAGTGACGCCCAGGTCTCGCTGCACGTCCCCCTAACCTAACCCCATTGAGATAATAATCTGCCCTCTTGTTTTTGCGCCAAAGTGGATAACCTCACATTTATCTATATTATACTGCATCTGCCACGCACTGTGTGAAAAACTTGCTCCTTGGGTTCCTATTGAATCATTCTCCTCTCACCTTAAACCTATATCTTCTGCTTCTTAATTCCCCTACCCTGTGCATCTATCCAATGTATTCCTCTCATGATCTGATACACTTCTGTAAGATCACCCCTCATCCTCAAGCACTTCAGGGAAGAGGGACCCAACCAACTCAACCTCTCTCTATAGCACAGATCCTCCAGTCCTGGCAACATCCTTGTAAATCTTCTCTGTACCCTTTCCAACTTGACAACATCTTCCCTATAACACGGTGGCCAGAACTGAACATACTCTAAATGTGGTCTCACTAATGTCTTAAACAACTGCAACATGACCTCCCAGCTACTATATTCAATACTCTGACTGATGAAGGTCAATGTACCACCTTATGTACCTGCGACTCAACCTTCAAGGAAGCATGCACCTATACTCCTAGATCCCTCTGCTCTACAACACTATCCAGAGGCCTACCATTCACTGTGTAGGTCCTGCCCAAGTTATACTTCCCAAATCCAACACCTCACACTTTTCTGTATTAAATTCCATCAACCATTCCTCTGCCCACCTGGCCAATCGATCCAGATCCTGCTGCAATTTTACACAACCATCTTCACTATCTGCACAACCACCCATTTTTGTATCATCAGCAAACTTGCTAATCTTGCCCTGCATGTTCTCATCCAAATCATTGATGTAGCTGACAAACAGTAACGGGCCGAGCACCAAACCCTGAGGCACACCACTAGTCACAAGCCTCCTGTCCGAGAAGCAACCTTCCACCATCACCCTCTGCTTCCTTCCATGGAGCCAATTATCTGTCCAATCGGCTAGGTCTACCTAGATCCCATGCGATCTAACCTTCCAGAGCAGCCTACCATGCGGAACCTTGTCAAATTACTTGCTGAAGCCCAAGGCACTGTCTTTGCCCACATCCATCTTTTAGCCAATTTCTTCATAAAACTCTATCAGATTCAGAAGACTTGAATAAGTACAATGCACTTCCTTGCTTGTACACTAGAGGACTCCAAGTGCTGGCAAGAGTGTATGACCGATATTCACCTTGACAAGAAGCACTTGTTACTTATCCCGAGGTAAGTCTATATCGATTGCATTTATTTCCTTGCCCTTCTCAGAGGAGGAGTTGATATCGTATTGTCCCATGTACTGAGATACAATGAAAACATTGTTTTGTGCTATCCAGACAGATCATACCATAAATGAGATCAATTATACCATACCTGAGTACAGTGGGTAGTGAAGAGAAGATAAACAGAGTGCAAAATGTAGTGTTGGAGCTACAGAGAAAGTGCAGTTTAAAAAAAGTTCAAGGGTCACAATAGGGTAGATTGGAAGATTGAAAATACATCAGTTGAGGCTTTGGTTTGCTTTCTTGGTTGTAGCACTAATGTGGGTGAACCTTGATTCATTGTTGGTGATATTAACACCTAGGAACTTAAAGCTCTCAACCATTTCCACTTCAGCACCATTGATACAAATTAAGGCTTGCACTCCACCCTGCTTCCTGAAGTCAACGCGCAGCTCCTTGCTATAGCTGACATTGTGGGTGAACTCGGTTCTCCATCTCTTTCCTGGAGTCTGTCTCATCATTGTTTGAGATCCAGCTCACTACAATGGTGTCATCTGCAAACTCGCAAATGGAGTAAGAGCACAATGAGTGAGGAGGGTGTTTCGCTGCCGTTTCTTACTGATTGTGGTCCATGGGTCAGGAAGGTGAACTCTGAGCTGCAGAGGAGTTGCCGAGTCCAAGGTGCAGGAGTTTGGATGGTATTATGGTGAAATTTCTTCTCATCTCCACCTGAAATGGGCCATCCCATCTTCTGAAACTAAGTCTGACAACTTGAGAGATTCCCAGCTGGGGCCACTTCCATCATGACAATGACTGTCTCACCTCTCATGCTTCAATCTATTCTCGAATCAGCATTGATCAAACACTTCTTCATGTGACAACCCCTTCATCATTTGAAACAATCTAGATCGGCATGGTGGCGCAGCGGTAGAGTTGCTGCCTTACAGCATTGACCAGAGACCACCAGCACCAGAAACATAGACACTAACACTATACGCTGTTCTCTCAGTGTGGTCTCTTCACTACTTTTATATTCTATACTCCCTGCAATAAAGGCCAACATTTCATTAGTCATTATAATTGTTTGCTTTAGCTGCAGGCTAATTTAGTATTTCATATGCTGGGACTTTGTACTGCGACACTTTGTGTTAAAATAATAAATTAATCGTTCATTTTGCCTTCCAAAGTAGATGACCTCACATTTTCTAACCTTAATTTACAGTTATTTTTTATTATCCATTCACTTTTCACATTCTCTAAGTTTTACTACAATACATTCTGTTCTTTATCCAGAGTCATCAAATCATTAACAGTGTTTCATAAATAAGTTGTTGATCGGTAAATGAAGCTGGTTGCCAAAATGTTTATTCTCAACAATGTATTTAAAACATACTGCTGTTCAGAGGCCGTTCATTACTCATACTTTATTCTATTACTGTTAAAACACTGACCATATAAAAGATTGATTTGGGGATATTAAAATGTACACAATAACCAAGAATTTAAAAAAATTCCATTAAGGTTAGCAAACTTAGCCTTTGCTTGGTCTTTCACAATATGGATTAGGCAAAGCAACATTTGTTTAGTAAAACAAATCAGGGTTGACGTGACCTTATTCAGAGGTTATTTAGGCATGCAAAGTTACAAAAGTTATAAAATAAATTGTTTCTTATGTAGTTACAAGGAACTGTAGATGCTGGTTTCAGGGCTGCAAACTCTGTGTGAGAGTTGAGAGTGAGAAATTGTGAGGGAGAGTAGCGACCGAGGGGGAAGGGTGTTGGAGGAGAGTACTCCAACGGTAGGGAGCATTTCCATTTTTCAGCTTGAAATTGTGCAATCTGGTGCATTTTGTAGTGAGCCTTTTAACTTACACTTGAATGTAACATTTATGCTTTAAATTGGATTAGGTATAAGGTTAGGCTAAATTACAATCCTAATTACATTCCACAGTAGAGCCAGGCTCTGATCAACAGGTGCAGCATATGAATGACCTTATTATATTCATGTATGGAAATCAGATTATAATTCATACTGTTTTGCATATCTATAGAGAAAAAAACAGAAAATCAAGGCAAGAGGAGTCAGGCTTCCATCATTGTTCTGCACAAATAAATCAATCAACCTTACCCTTTGACTATAGAAACAAGACAAAAATAATGCCACATATTCAACTGTATATGGTTCAATAAAATTAAGAGATAAAACATATACATGGAAACAGGCCCTTCACCCCACCAAGTCCACAACGACCAGCAATCTACCATGCACCAGTTCCATCCTACACGCCAGCGACAATTTACAGAAGCCAATTAACCTACAAACCGGCACTTCTTTCGGATTTGGGAGAAACCGGAATATCCGGAGAAAACCCATGTGGTCATAGGGAGAATGTACAAATTCAGTACAGACAGCACCTGTAGTCAGGATCAAATCTGGGTATGTGGTGCTGCAAGGCAGCAACTCTACCGCTGCGCCACTGTGCCACCCCATTAAATTATTTTTTCTGTAATATATTTATTATGGTGTCAGGTCAATAAAGATGAACACATGATTCTGATTTCTGCCCTTAGTTGGATAACACACATCTCCAGTCATTATGTTTTATGGCTGATTTTCAACCTCTTCAGTCTTAAGGTCTCGACCCGAAACATCACCTATTCTTTCTCTCCAGAGATGCTGCCTGTCCTGCTGAGTTAATCCAGCTTTTTGTGTCTATCTTTTTCAATTCAATTCAATTCAACTTTAATGTCATTGCACAAATACTGAGTATGGGTACAACGAAATGCAGTTTTGCGTCAGTCCGTAGTAGTGCAATATAGAAATTTAAAAAAAAAGAGGATACAGAATAATAAAAAATACAGAATAATTAAACAATGGGGACGGAGGGACCGGAGGAATCTATCGGCGGGACTCCGAGTTCAGCAATGCGACGGTATGATTGTAGAAGCTGTTCCTCATCCTACTGGTACGAGACCTGAGGCTCCTGTACCGCCTCCCTGATGGGAGGAGGGCAAACAGTCCATGGTTGGGGTGGGAGGAGTTTAAACCACCATCTGCAGTTCCTTCCTACACTCTTTGTTAAGCGAAAAGGTCCTATTCTCATAATATTATTCATCTCAACTAAGTTTTTTCTTCACCTCCGTTACTGCAGAGAATACAATCCCAGTTATCAAATCTTTCTTCAAAGTGAAAAAAAAAAAATGTCCAGCCCTGCCAACATCTTCATAAATCGCCCCTGGATCCACTCCAGAGCAATTGCACCCTTTCTACAATGTGTCATAGTCTTACAGCATGGAAACAGGCCCTTCATCCTAACTTGTCCATGCAGATCAAGATGCCCCATCTAAACTAGTCCCATTTATCCGCATTTGGCCCATATCCCTTTAAACCTTGTGTGCGCCAGTGTGTGTGTGAGAGTGTGTGTCAGTGAAGCGGCGACAATATCCGGAGTGAGCGTAGACTTGGTGATGCCCGGGAAGCGTTTCCCTCTCCCCCCCCCCGTCACCTTCTCCATGACCCCCCTCCCCCGGGGCATGCAGGCCGGCCCAGGTGCTCTGTGTCCAGGGGGAGGCGAGGGTCAGTGACCCGGGGGTTGGGCATCGGAGCGGAGCCTTAGCCTGAGATTCATCCCGCGGCCCCGGAGGTGGCACTGACGCCCCCACTCACCGGGTCCGCTCCTGGCTCCGGGCCGGGGTTAAACCTCCATGGGGTGTGGACAGAGCGGCCGATGGACACAAAGCTGCCGGAGGTGAGGGTGGGAGGTGTGAGCGGTGCCTCAGGGATCACCGCCGTGTCTCACCTATCACACCATCTGCACGGGAAAAACTAAACTACCTTTTTCCCCAAAATCATCCCGCGGGCTGGATTGGATCCCTTTGCGGGCCGGTAGTTTGACATCCCTGCTTTAAACCAATGCCCTCTAGTTCTTGAATCACATATCCCGGGAAAAAGACTATGCATTCACCTTATATATTCCCCTCATGGTTTTTACTCATCTCTAAAACAATTTTTGAATTCCAGCACCTGCAGATTTTGGTTCCATGAATGTCAAATGTACTGCAGTTTGCCATTTTAAATAGTGAGGTGGAGCTGCTCACAGGATGGTGCAAATCCCACAACCTCATTCTCAACGTGGGAAAAACTAAGGAGATGATGGTTGACTTCAGGAGGGCGGGAAAACAACACCATACACCTCTACACATCGATGGAGCTGATGTGGAAAGGGTCAGCAGCGTGAAGTTCCTAAGACTCCACCTGTCAGATGACCTGACGTCCACGACCAACACCACAGCACTGGTCAAGAGAGCCCAGCAGCGACAACACCCTCTCCGAAGACTACGGAAAGCAGGTCTCCCCACTACACACCTACGAACTTTTTATAGGAGGACAATCGAGAGCACATTAACCTATGGCATCACTTCCTGGTTCGGGAGCTGCAAGGCGTACGAACGGCACCAACTAGACAGGATTGTGAAGACCGCCAGCAGGATTATTGGTGCTCCACTCCCTTTCCTGCTGGACATATACAGGAAGAGATGTATCAGCAGAGCCATCTCCGTCATCAAAGACCCCTACCACCCATCGCATCACATATTCTCCATCCTGCCATCTGGGAAGAGGTACAGGAGCATTAGCTGCAAAACCAGCAGGATGCTCCTCAGCTTCTTCCCGCAGGCTATAAGACTGATAAACGGACTTTGCCCCCTGCCAAAGTATCGCGCACCAACCACCAACCTGGACACACTGCAGCAGAGCCACTGTTGTGCCGCTGCCGATCGGAACGCCTGTTGATGTTTAGCAGAGAGTAGAGTGTTTAATTTGTTCATGATATATGTACTTTTATTTCTATTTATTTTTTACTGCACACTGAATGGACACTGGTTGAGCAACGCTTTTTTGTTTCCTCTGGGTATGTGAGTACTCAGGAAAATGACAATAAAGATATACTACATACTATACTACTTGTCTAAGACAATTAAATTGCTCGTTCTTTACGGGAAACCCGCAGACAGAAAACTATTCTCATTGGTGAGTGTGGAGGAGATCTGGAAGCCTTGGGCAAACCAAATTGTTCTTGACTTTATTTATTTATTTATTTTAAATTTGAGCGTGAGAAATTTTTTGATCAGCGTGAGAGCGTGAGAATTTCGTGAAATGCGTGAGTCTCACGCTCAAAGCATGAGAGTTAGCAGCCCTGTGGTTTGCAGAAATCAACACAAAATGCTGGAGTAACTTAGCAGGTCAGGCAGCATCTCTGGAGAAGATGGGCTCTGAACTCTGGAGAATAGGTGATGTTTCTGTTTGGGTCCCTTCTTCAGACTGAAGAAGGGTTTTGACCCGAAACCTCATCTAAATTATTTCTTATCCATGTTTTGTAGAGTTTTGTTTCAGTCTCAGCATCATTCCAAACGGTGCCATGAGCTCGGGAATGAGGCAGCATTTATAACGCAGTCATCACCACACCAAACCAGTCACCACAAGTACAGGGTCAATAGGTTCATGTTTACAGTAACATCACAGTCATTCAGAACCATCAGGATTTGGTGCTGCTGGACTACCAGATTTTCTGGACTATTGGATGTTACTTCTAATAATCCAAGACACCTTTGTTTCTGTTTTTATATGTTACACAGTAATATAAGAAATGTTCCAGTGAAGCCAGGCGTACAAGTGTAGCGGACCCCCGCGTAACAGACCCCAACCCCTGTTCCAGCTGCACACAACCCACAGTGGGACTATCATGATTTCAAAATGTGTGTGTATCCATCCGTCCCTCCTTCCCTCCATAATTGGCAAGGTATATAATTCCTGCACACCCTGATTCAACAAGTCGATTAATTAATCTCTAACACCAGTGCACCCAAGGTTTCACTCCACAAAATCTTTCTCTTGTGAAATAAAAAAGTCTACACTCTTCCATCCTGATACAATACAATACAATACAATACCTTTTATTGTCATTTGAACCTCACATGAGGTTCAAACGAAATTTGGTTTCTGTATGGTTGATGTATGTCAACCTCAATATGTACTTTGGGCAAGTAACAACATTGATACATGAAGCTGAAAAACAAGTGTGTGTAGAAATCTGACATGGTTTCAACACAAAACATCACCTTTAGTTTAGTTTCGAGATACGGCATGGAAACAGGCCCTTCAGCCCACCGAGTCCGTGCCGACCAGCAATCCCCATACACTAGTTCTATCCCACACACCAGCGGCAACTTACAGAAGCCGATTAACCTACAAACCTTTGGAATGTGGGATGAAACTGGAACACCTGGAGAAAACCCACATGGTCACAGGAAGAACATACAAACTCTACACAGACAGCACCCGTAGTCAGGATCGATCCCAGGTCTCTGGCGCTGTAAGGCAGCAACTCTACCACGGAGCCACTATGTCGCCCTACAACCTATGCATGTTCTCCAGAGAAGATGCCTAACCTGCTGAGATACTCCAGCACTTTTGTGTTTTTTTTGTAAATCAGCATCTGCAGTTCTTTGTTTCGCTGCATTAAGAAGCTCCACTATTTATAGCTACTACGATATAGATAGGGGAGACAGTCAGAACCTTTTTCCCCAGGGTGGAAGTGTCAAAAACTAGAGGGCACAGGATTAAGATGAGAGAGGCCAAGTTTAAAGGAGATGGGCAGAACATGTTTTTTTTACAGTGGTTGAGGAGGAGTGCGTGGAACATGCTGCTAGTGGTGAAGCAGATATGATATTGGCATTTATGAAACGTTTTAGGATAGGCACATGGATACGGATATGGATCAGCCGTTGCATAATCCTCACTTTCCACCCCATCAGCCGTCGCATACAACATATAATCCTCCGACATTTTCGCCACCTCCAATGGGATCCCACTACTGGCCACATCTTCCCATCTCCACCCCTTTCTGCTTTCCGCAGAGACCGTTCCCTCCGTAACTCCCTGGTCAATTTGTCCCTTCCCACCCAAGCTACCCCCTCCCCAAGTACTTTCCCTTGCAACCGCAGGAGATGCAACACCTGTCCCTTTACCTCCCCCCTCGACTCCAACCAAGGACCTAATCAGTTTTTCCAGCTGAGGCAGAGGTTCACCTGCACCTCCTCCAACCTCATCTACTGCATCCGCTCTTCCATGTGTCAACTCCTCTATATCGGTGAGGTCAAGCACAGTCAGGCCCGTACGAAGCTTTCCAAAAAGGGGGGTGGCATGACAGGATTACAAAAAAATTAATGTGAAATAGTGTGCGCGCTGCGCACATCATGAGCACGAAGCGTGAAGTCCCTCGATGCCAGGGTCCAGAAAGGGCCCTAGAAGCTCAGGGGTTTTAGATGCTCTCTGATACATTCTGAGCCTTATTTTGGAGCATTTTTGCACCAAATCTATGAACAATATTTCAGAAATTAACAGGAGAGAGGAAGCTTTTTCACACAAAGGGTGCTGAGTGTACGTAACGAGCTGCCAGAGGAGGTAGTTAAGGCTGGGACTATCCTAATGTTTAAGAGACATTTGGACACGTACATGGATAGGACAGATTTAGATGGATATGGGCCAAACGCGTGTGAGTGGGACTAGTTTAGATGGGACATGTTGGTCCGTGTGGGCAAGTTGGGCTGAAGGGCCTGTTTCCACACTGCATCATTTTATGACTAAAAAGTTAAGAAGAAAAATGAATGTAGATAAGTAGTGCAGATTTGAAAGAGGAGTGAAATGTAAAGGGAGAGAGAGGTTTATGGGTGGAAAGGAACATATAAAGGAGGGGGGAGAGTGGGCTTGGGCAGATGGGTGAAGGGAAAATAGACACAAAGTGCTGGAGTAACTCAGTGGGTCAGGCAGCATCTGCGGAGAATATGAATAGGCAACGTTTCACAGAGTGCTGGAGTAACTCAGCGAGTCAGGCAGCATCTCTGGAGAACATGGATAGATGACATGTCACAGAGTGCTGGAGTAACTCAGTGAGTCAGGCAGCATCTCTGGAGATTATATTTCGGGTCAAGTCCGTTTTTCAATAATATTCATGATGTGGCATGCATAGACATTCCTGAATGTTACCCAAACCATCGTGAGCTACTTTGTTACAGTGCTTGCCCTCTCCTATAATGTCTCTGCTGCCTTGGGTGATGAGGGCAGGACACAACACGAGCTTTGGGACACGGTGTGAAGCTGTTGCCGTCTGTCCCAGCCTGGTAAAAACCTGGATGGAGTGGATGTGGAGAGGATGTTTCCACTAGTGGGAGAGTCTAAGACCAGTGGCCACAGCCTCGGAATTAAAAGACATTCCTTTAGGAAGGAGATGAGCAGGAATTTCTTAAGAGGATGGTGAACTGTGGAATTCATTGCCACAGACAGCTGTGGAGGTCAAGTCAATTGACATTTTTCAGGAGGAGATTGATAGATTCTTAATTGATACGGGTGTCAGAGGTAATGGGGAGAAGGCAGGAGAATGTGTTTGAGAGGGAAAGATAGATAGAGCCATAGAGTGATACAGTGTGGAAACAGGCCCTTCGGCCCAGCATGTCCCATCTGCACTAGTCCCACCTGCCCAAGTTTGATCCATATCCCTCCAAACCTGTCCTATCCATGTACCTGTCTAACTTTTTCTTAAATGTTGCGATAGTCCCCGCCTCAACTACCTCCTCTGGCAGCTTGTTCCATACACCTACCACCCTTTGTGTGAAAAACATACCCCACAGATTCCTATTAAATCTTATGCCGTTCACCTTAAACTTATGTCCTCTGCTCCTCGATTCACCAACTCTGGGCAAAAGACTCAACCATATCTATTCAAATCATGATTTTATACACCTCTATTAGATCATCCCTCATCCTCCTGTGCTCCATGAAATAGAGTCCCAGCCTACTCAACCTCTCCCTATAGCTCTGGCCCTCTAGTCCTGGCAACATCCTCATAAATCTTCACTGTACCCTTTCCAGTTTGATGACATCTTTCCTATAACATGGTGCCCGGAACTGAATACAATACTCTGAATACGGCCTCACCAACTTCTTATGCAACTGCAACATGACCTCCCAACCTCCATACTCAGCCTGACCCGCTGAGTTACTCCAGCACGCTGTGAAACGTCACAGAACAGGGCATGATTAGCAAGTTTGCTGATGATACAGATGTGAGTGGTTTTGCAGATAGTGAAGATGGTTGTGAAACATTGCAGCAGGATCTGGATCAATTAGCCAGGTGGGCAGAGGAATGGTTGATGGTTGAATGGCTCCTTGAAGGTCGTGTCACAGGTATATCAGGTGGTCAAAACGTATTTTGGCACTTTGGCCCTCATCAGTCAGAGTATTGAGTATAGAAGTTGGGAGGTCATGTTGCAGTTGAATAAGACGTTGGTGAGACCACATTTAGAATATTGTGTTCAGTTCTGGGCACCATGTTATAGGAAAGATGTCAAATTGAAAAGAGTACTCCGCAAACTTGAGAAGCTTGACAGATGTCTGTTGAGGTGCAGTCATTGGTGTGGCGAGAGTAGAGGAGAGGGGAGAGTACGCATCTTGCGGTGCTCCTATGCTGAGCGTTTGCGGGTCCGAGATATGCTTTCCCGTCTCACATGCTGCATCCTGTCAGTCAGAAAGCTGGTGATCCACCGACAGAGGGGTTCAGGCACAGTCAACTCAGAAAGTTTGGAGCGTAGTAGCTCTGGCACAATGGTGTTGAATGCAGAGCTAAAATCAACAAAGAAAATCATCGCATAGGTCCCCTGGCAGTCTAGGTGCTGGAGGATGAAGTGTAGGCCTAGATTGACTGCATCATCCACAGATCTATTGGCCCAATATGCAAAATGCAGAGATTGTGACATTTTTCAGCTTGGCCAGCACAAGCCTTTCAACGGTCTCCATGACTACAGGCGTCTGTGAGACAAGCCTGTAGTCATTAAGACCAGTAATCCTTACCTTTTTGGGTACAGGGACTATAGTGAAGACTTTGAAGCAGGCAGGGACAGTGCATCTTTGCAGGTGCTGGTTAAAAATGAGTAATTGCGTGTGAAGTGTTGGTTGGGGTGGGAAAGGGTCCACCCTTTTCATACTGGAGTCTTGCCTTAAGTAAGTGTGAGGTGGTGAATGGGAAGGAGAGGGTGCAGGGTCCATTCTTTGCTGACTGGGGTCTGCCTGTGTTTGTTGGTGAGGGGGTACCAGGGTTACGTTTCTGATTTTCATACCTGCAGTAAAACTCATTCAGGTCGTTCATCAGCTGACGATTGTCCAAAGAGCGGGGGGCTTTCCTCTTTTAGCTGGTGATTTCTTGCATGCCCTTCCAAACTGAAGAAGAGTCACTAGCTGAGAACTTGCTCCTCAACTTCTCAGAGTGCCTTTGCTTGGCAGCTCCGATTCCTCTTCTCAGCTCTTTATCGATTAGGCTATCTTTTAACTCTTTAACGATTAGGCTATCGGCTTGACGCATATTTGCACCTCCCCCCGATCTCGAAATGGAAATGTTACATCTGTATATAATGATCCCTTTAAAATGTATATTTATGTCACAAACTATGGAATTCATATTTTTCAGTATTATTATCAAGGAAAAGAAAGCAGTTCCAATTGTTTGATATTATTTGATATTGTTTAAAATTATTCATATGGAGAAAATATAATAGCTCTAAAACCTACCTTAATTTTGCAATCTCACTAAAGATAATCCCCCTTTCCCTGTTCCCTCCCCATCTCTCTCTCCCCTCCCTTCCCCTCTCTCTCTCCCCCTCCCACATCCCCCCTTCTGGGCGTGGGCCCAGTGGGGGTCAGCGGGGGGAGGTGTGGGCCCAGTGGGGGTGGCTTGGGCCCAGTGGGGGTGGCTTGGGCCCAGTGGGGGTGGTGTGGGCCCAGCGGGGTTGGCTTAGGCCCAGTGGGGGTGGCTTGGGCCCAGCGGGGGTGGCTTGGGCCCAGTGGGGGTGGCTTGGGCCCAGTGGGGGTGGTGTGGGCCCAGCGGGGTTGGCTTAGGCCCAGTGGGGGTGGCTTGGGCCCAGCGGGGGTGGCGTGGGCCCAGTGGGGGTCAGCAGGGGTGGCGTGGGTGCAGCGGGGGTGGCGTGGGGGGGAAGATGGCTTGGGCCCCGCCGCAGCGGCGTCTTGTGTTGAGGTTACAGTCGCTGGGTTCAGATTCAGCCACTCCCGCCCGGCGACGGGAGGACGGTCTCGTCGTTGGTGAGGCTCCGACGCCGCGGATGGAGACGCTGGACCGGGCGGGCAGACACCGCACCCCCCCCTCCCTGGGCCCGGAGAAATGGACACTCCCTTATCCCGCGAGCCAGATTTTTTTTTTTCCGATTTTTTTTTTTTTTTTTTTCCTTCTGGATTTTTTCTTACTCTGGGTGAAAAAAGTGGGGTGCGGTTGCACCCAACGCACCCCCCCTTCGGACGGCCATGACAGTCTCGGTGAACACCTCCGCTCAGTCCATCTTAACCAACCAGAACTCCCGGTAGCTCAACACTTCAGCTCCCCCCCCCCCATTCACAATCTGACCTTTCTGTCCTGGGCCTCCTCCATTGTCAGAGTGAGGCCCAGTGCAAATTGGAGGAACAGCACCTCATATTGAGCTTGGGTAATCTACACCCCAGCGGTATGAACATTGACTTCCTCAACTTCAGATAGCCCTTGCTTTCTCCCTTCTTCTCCTCCTCCCCTTCTCAGTTCTCCCACCGTCCTACTGTTTCCTCCTACTTCCTTTATTTCCCCCCCCCCCCTCCCCCTCCCACTGACATCAGTCCAAAGAAGGGTCTCCTCTCCGTAGATGCTGCCTCACCCGCTGAGTTTCTCCAGCATATGTTGTCTATTTTGGATATGGTGAGATATGGGCTATGTCCAGCCACATGCAGGCAGAAGGGCTTGTTCTTGTTCTATTGCATATATCTAATGGCTTGCTATTTCATATTTCTTGTTGATGTTCTCTGGCTTCCGAAAATCAATTCATTTCTGCAAACTTTGCTTTGCTTTCTAAAACCTTCCACATTTATACAAAAAAAAAATCAAGTAAGGTTACAGCCGAAGAATACAGACTAATATTGTTACCGCTGTTGGCGATACTAATTCTCACCATGGTTAGTTTTATATTAGCTGCATGTGGGGTGATAGTGAAAGTAAGGAACATTATATGACTCAACCTCTGCTGAGTTACTCTACTTTTTTTGCCAGCCAGCACTTGCAGTTACTCATTCCCACACGTGCTTCCCTCTGCAGTGCTGTGTAAGGATTGGAATACCCTGTCTTTAGTCATAGTATAGTGGATGTGGAGAGTATGTTTCCACTCGTGGGAGAGTCCAGGACCAGAGGTCATAACCTCAGAATTAAAGGACTAAAGAATTCAAGAATTCAAGAATTTTAGAAAAGAGATAAGGAGGAATTTCTTTAGTCAGAGGGTGGTGAATCCATGGAATTCCACAGAAGGCTGTGGAAGCTATCTAAGGCAGATTTAGATAGATAGATTCTTGATTAGTACGGGTGTTAGGGGTTATGGGGAGAAGGCAGGAGGGAGAGATAGAACAGCCATGATTGAATGGCGGAGTAGACTTGATGGGCCGAATGGCCTAGTTCTTCTCCTATCATTTATGAACTAATGAACATTACCAGACTGACGAATGGAGTACTGGCGTGATGGATGTGGGTCCTGGGGTTGAATGGCCTCCTTGCTCCTGATATCCCTGTGTAAACAATGCACTCAGTACATCGCCCGTCCTGCATCTTGTCAGGCAGGACAAAAACACATTGAAAGATGCAATTAAAATGAATTATTGGTTGAAAACAAGCACAAGGTTACTGGGAAATATTAGCCCTTCCTCCCAAGCTTCTATCCAATGTTGCTGCCAAGCCCCAACTGATGGGGCCAGCTGAAAAACACAACTGAAAATGATTCCAGCAATGAGTGGGTTAGCATATGATGAGCGTTTGACTGCACTGGGCCTGTACTCGCTGGAGTTTAGAAGGTTGAGGAGGGACCTCATTGAAACCTACAGAATAATGAAAGGCATAGATAGAGTGGATGTGGAGTGGATGTTTCCACTGGTGGGAGGGCCTAGGACCAGAGGTCATAGCCTCAGAATTAAAGGATGCTCATTTAGAAAGGAGGTGAGGAGGAACTTCTTTAGTCAGAAGGTAGTTAATCTGTGGAATTCATTGCATAGAGGGCTGTGGAGGACAAGTCAGTTGATATATTTAAGGCAGAGATAGACAGATTCTTGATTAGTACGGGTGTTAAGGGTTATGGAGGGAAGGCAGGAAAAGGCGATTAGGAGTCAGAGATCAGCCACGATTGAATGGCGCAGTAGACTCGATGGGCCGAATGGCCTAATTCTATTCCTATAGTTTGTGAACTGCTGCAAACGTATACAGACGGTGTTAAAAGCCAGGAGGGCTGTGGTGAGCTTGCTGGCGAGGGGGTGGGGAACAATGCTGCGCCTGGTGTTGGTGGAGGAATAGCCGCTGAGTACAAAGGGGGACCTGATGTGGTGGTGCGGGGGGGGGGGGGGGTTACTGCCACGTGCGGCAGCAGGTAGTAGATAGGAGTGTTCAGTGAACTTCTGTAACTTTGTCAGTGCCAAACGTGGTGACACGTGTGACCTGCCCAACCGAGATCTGCTGCATATTTTTACCGGGTTGGGTCAAACCAAAGCGTTTCACTGTAGCCAGGTACACGTGACAAGAATCATTGAAGTTCTGATCACTAGGCAGGGTATTTTCCCCAACCTCTCCCCTCATGTTCTTTCTGTAACAAATTACTATGAGCATGTTGGATGCCATTCATAACAAAGCTCAAACTAACTATGAGAGAACCACCATTGCATTTCTGATGCTAAATTTATCCTTAAAATTACTTTGCCCATTGTGAGTAAATGTAAAATAATCCAAATATAGCGAGTTATGGTTTCAGTAGAGATAAACAAATATATTACACTGACAGTTGCCAAATTTCCCATCCAGTAATGTTATGTTCTGACACTAGAGTTACTGATCAAACCATGGGAATATTTAACATTGTAAATTGCTGTGCCAATTGTCACAATGCTGCTCTTACTGCCGGCTGTAATGTGGCTTCACAGTATGGCGTTCATTTGATACACATGAAGAGGTTCACTTGCACCTCCCCCAACTTCAGCTACTGTATCCGCTGTTCGAGGTGTGGTCACCGATATATCGGCGAGACCAAGCGCAGACTTGGCGATCGTTTCGCTGAACACCTCTGCTCGGTCCGCCTAGGCCTATGCAAACTCCCGGTTGCTAAACACTTTAACTCCCCCTCCCATTCCCACACTGACCTTTCTGTCCTGGGCCCCCTCCACTGTCAGATTTAGGCACAACCAAATTGGAGGAACAACTCATATTTCGCTTGGGCAGCTTACAACCCAACGGTATGAATATTGACTTCTCTAACTTCAAGTAACCCTTGCATTCCCTCTCTCAATCCCTCTCCCATCCCAGTTCTCCTAGATTCACTGTCCTCCTGATTACATTTTACTGATTGTATGCCTCGTTGTCACCTTTCCCATAGCTAACAATGAGCCATTCCTTGATCATCGTCCCCTTTGATATGTTTTCACACCTTACCCTTCCATATCTCTATGTCTCCCTCTACCCTGACTCTCAGTCTGAAGAAGGGTCTCTGCCTGAAACGTCACCCATTCCTTCTCTCCAGAGATGCTCCCTGTCCCGCTGAGTTACTCCAGCTTTTTGTGTCTATCTTAATAATATGAAATTCTGAAGTCCTTCTCTTGCCATCAGCATCTTGTACAAATGAGAAAAATCAAACATAGTTAAGGGGAAATGAAGTGGTTATAATATAAAACACAGAAAGGCAGAAGCAACTTGGGAGAAAATGTATACAGTGCAGAGAGGAAAATTAAAAAAAGCATATTACAATTAGGTAGAGGGGGGGTCAGCAGCCGAGCTGGGGCATTGAAACCCGATAACTATCATTACGTGAACATCAGGCAGTGACAGATAAACTGGTGTCAGTGTTTACAGTGGGAGGCAATGTAGCACTACAGACACGTCAAGGAAACCAACGGTGACTCAAGGTTTAAAAGGGGGCTGCAGATGCTGGAATATCGAAGGTACACACAATTGCTGGGGAAACTCAGCGGGTGCAGCAGCATCTATGGAGCGAAGGAAATAGGCGACGTTTCGGGCCGAAACCCTTCTTCAGACTCAAGGTTTAGTTTGGTTTATTGTAACGTGTTCCGAGGTACAGTGACAAGCTTTTGTTGCCTGCTATCCAGTCAGCGGAAAGACAATACATGATTATAATCGAGCCATTTACAGAGTATAGATACGTGATAAGGGAATAATGTTTAGTGCAAGGTAAAGCCAGCAAAGTCCGATCAAGGATAGTCTGATGGTCACCCTTGAGGTAGATTGTTCTTCAGGTGGAAGATTCACCAAAATAAATGTATGGGGAAAAAACAAAGAATAATGGCACTCTTGAATCACTGGAATACAGTGGTTTCTATCCCAGATTTGAATAGAGTAACTAGAGAGAAGTCCTGAGCTACTATCTACCTCCTTGGTAGAGACCCTCAGACATTCTTTGATCGGACTTTATCTTGCACTAGATGTTATTCTCTTTATCATGTTTCTGCGTGCTCTGGATGGTTCAATTATAATCATGTGTTGTCTTTCCGCCGACTGGTTAGCACAAAATAAAATCTGTTCACTGGACCTGGGTACGCGTAACAATAAACTAAACTATGGGCTCTGACAAAGGCATTTCACAAAGTCCCTCAAAGATATTATTAGCTAAAGTTGAAGCTCCTAAAACTGAATAAAAGTTATTGATCTGCTTCACAGGAACAACAGGCAGAAAATAAAGATAAAGGGCAGATATACAAATAAGGAACGTGTGGGTCTCAAGGGTTTAGTTTAGTTTAGAGAAACAGTGTGGAAACAGGCCCTTCGGCCCACCAAGTCGGCCCCGACCAGCGATCCCCACACATTAACACTACCCTACACACTAGGGACAATTTATACATTTATACCAAGCCAATTCACCGACAAATCTGTATGTCTCCGGAGTGTGGGAGGAAACCAAAGATCTTGGAGAAAACCCACACGGTCACGGGGAGAACGTACAAACTCCGTACAGACAGCACTCGTAGTCAGGATGGAACTCGGGTCTGTGGCTCTGTAAGGCAGCAACTCCACCGCTGGCCATTATTGTTCTCCTATTGTATAGACACCTTGAATAAAGGACAGAATTGTACCCAGTTTTGCTGTTGATACAAGGATAAGCAGCACAGAAAACACACAGGCATTAATTGATGAAGTGACTTGTCAAAACTCTAACAAATGGATTTAAAATCACTGGCTATCCTTTTTGAATATAAAAACGATTAAAGATTTCCATTGCTTCTCATGATTCAGTAGAACATGTGCCTCCTTTATGTGAACGTGGGGAGGGGGGTGAAGTAATGGAGATCAGAAGAGATCAGTAGTCAGATACATGTAAATAACATGTCACTGGAGGAGTAGGGCTGCAGGAATGTTTGAGGATACCACTGTGGCTATCTATCGAAACCCCCTGACTTCTGCAACAAGCAAATCATGTTCAGAAGATAAGAGTGGATCCCTAAGCTTGCCATACAACTCTAATCCAATGCTCAAATAGCCACACATAATAAGAAGATTCAAAAGCCATGGGATAGTATAGTGAATGTAGCAAAGTGGGTACATTAGTGAATGACTAGTTGAAAAGTCAAGAGCAATGATGTGACCCATTGTGCCAATGTCCATTCCACTGTAGTAAATAGAGAATTTAAAATCAGTTCATTCAATAAATTCCAGTTGAAAGTGATCATCTGAAATTATTGGATTGTGGAAAAGTAATCCGGTTCGACTGATAACTTTCAGGGAAGCAAATAGACAATAGACAATAGGTGCAGTAGTAGGCCATTTGGCCCTCCGAGCCAGCACCGCCATTCAATGTGATCATGGCTGATCAAGCCCAATCAGTACCCCGTTCCTGCCTTCTCCCCATATCCCCTGACTCTGTTATTTTTAAGAGCCCTATCTAGCTCTCCCTTGAAAGCATCCAGAGAACCCGCCTCCACCGCCCTCTGAGGCAGAGAATTCCACAGACTCACCACTCTCTGTGAGAAAAAGCGTTTCCTCGTCTCCGTTCTAAATGGCTTACTCCTTATTCTTAAACTGTGGCCCCTGGTTCTGGACTCCCCCAACATCGGGAACATGTTTCCTGCTTCTAGCGTGTCAAAGCCCTTAACAATCTTATATGCAAATGTGAATGTGAAATGCAAATAACTTTCAGGGAAGCAAGACCTTGGTTTTTGTGTGAATACAGATCAGAACAATATACTTGCTGCTTTGCTGTCTTCACAAAAGATATCTAACCACCACCAACTTCTCAATGGCAATATGCTCAAGAGAGCAACTTTGAACACTGCACCTTAGAAATAATCTATCAGCCTGTGAGGGAGTAAAGCGAAGATTATCAGAAAGATATCTGGTACAATGAGACAATTCACAAACTATGGAAGTGCGAGGGGTCATTTGATTTAAGTTTCCAAGACATTAATAGATGTGATGACTTTGAGACTGAAGAGAGGACAAGGATTAGAGTATAAAAATTATATCTCAACCTTTCAGGATTAAAGTCAGAAAGCTGGAGACACAAGAGACTGCAGATGCTGGAATCTTAAGCAAAAGCATTACTGGAGGATCTCAGCAGGTCAGGCAGCATCTGTGGAGGGAATGGATGTTTTGGGTCAGGACCCTTCTTCAGTCTCATTTCCCTCCACAGATCTTGCCCGACCCGCTGAGCTCCTTCAGCATTTAGTTTTTTTGTCACACTACCCACTTTACATAAATGCCGGAAGTCTGGAATATCATGAATGGCAACATAGCTAAGAATTAATGTTTTACTCTGAGTCCAATGAGACAAAGGGACGTTGAGTGAGATGAGCACATTGATTAACGCTCCAGAGCATGGATGTATGACTGTGGCTCTCAGCCCTGATCTTAATAATGAGCGCAGATAGTCTTGAAAGTCTGATCTACCTCTGTTCTTATGTATTCTTTCATTAAATACCAATAATCCTAATATGGCACATTAAACATGTGTGGAAAGACCAACTTTAAACAACCATTACGTGAAGTGTAAACATTGTAGCCACATAGGTTTCTCAGCAAGAAGGATATGTGAACGTTTGCGTGCAGGTTTTGTTGCCGAAGTTGAGGAAGAATGCCATTGCCTAATTGCGCTACAACCAAAGGGCAGGTGGCACAGGTGTGGACTACGGGTGCTGTCTGTGCGGAGTTTTACGTTCTCCCCGTGACCGCGTGTGTTTCCTCCCACCTGCAAAGACGTACAGGTTTGTAGGTTAATTGGCTTGGTATAAATGCAAAATAATTGTCCCTAGCGTGTGTAGAATAGTGGGGATCAGTGGGAAAGTGGTGGTGGTGGCCCGTCAGTTACGACGATGGCCGGTTGTGCAGTCTTAATTCTGGTGAATTCTGACATGGCTTCTAGTCCGCTCCCTTAATAGGGTGAGCAGTGTTGTCCTGAAGAGGGCTGCTCAGTCGCCTGGGATGCTGCTGAACTTCCTTGCTGCCCTGATACAAAGAAGAGCGACCACTGGTCCATAGACTGCCTACGTGCAGGTTCGGAACTACGACTTCCAGAAGTAACCTCTACCTGTCGCTTTGCTCCTAGCCCATCGCTGCAGGACTTTGTGTAGAGAAGAGGGATGCACAAAAACCTGTGCATGAAGGGGGGATACAATGGACAACGATCTAGTTCTATCCCTACGGTAGTAAGTGGGGATAGTACGGGAATCACTAGTCGGCACGGACTCGGCTCACCTGTTTCTGTGCTGTGTTTGTAAACTATAGAGCTGCTCCATACTTGTTGCAGTGTGGACGAATGCGAGGCCACCCACCTGAAGCACCACACACGTTCTAAAACAGCGTGGATTGACATAAAATGCTAGAGTAACTCAGCGCGACAGGGAGCATCTCTGGATGGAATGGGTGACGTTTTGGGTCGAGACCCTTCTTCAGACTGCAACTGTCGGTATCTGTAATCCAGGTTGGGTCCGAACTGGGATGTCTGGAACCGGAGCTGGAAGCCCCGCGGTAGGAGATGGAGGCGCAGGCAAGCACCGAGAGAGCACACGTGGCTGTGGTAGCGAGTCTGGGTTAAAACGTGGTTGTAGAACGGGAGGAAATACAGAGGGGGAGCAGCGAGAGAGGATGAACTCTCATTTAAGGTGAACTTCTTCAAAGCAGACACACCTTGAGGAGATTTCACAGTGGAGCAGACAACATGTGTAGGAAGGAACTGCAGATGCTGGCTTACACACAAGATAGACTCAAAATGTCAGCGGGACAGGCAGCATCTCTGGATGGAAGGAAGAGGGGGCCACCTTACTCACCCCAGGACAATGATGAGTAAGGTGGGCCAAAAATTGTAGCGCTATCATGTACCGTTTTGGCGTAATTTCAGGATCATCCAGCAGACAAACACGAATAAACTTTTAGTAATATATACTAGACCAAGTGGGACCTGCTGGGCCCCGTTCCCCCAATACAATATTCCACCACTCACCCGTTTCCCCAATGCAACCCGTTCCCCAACGCAATATTCCACCACTTACCGATAGCCCCCTCATCCACCAGCACTCCCTCCCCCTCCTCTTCACCCTCTCCTCTTCCCCTCCCCCACTCCCTTCCTCACCTCTCCCTCCCTCTCCTTTCCCCTACCCTCAGTCACGCCCTCCCTCCCTCCATAACCCCATTCCCCTCCCTTCCCCACTTGACATCATTGTGAGGTGGAAACTGCTGGGTTTTTTTTAATGTAAATGAGATCCCATTGTGATGTCATTGTGGGGTGGAACAATGCTGATGAGCAGTTTATGTAAATGAGATCCCATTGTGACGTCATATGCTGCTAACTGCCAGCGCAAGTGATTTTTGTCAAACTGGATTTTGTAAAGTTTAAAATGTGAATAACTTGTAAATATATACCATAACGAAACTTGATACACCACACAACAATGGCGAGTAAGGTGGTCCAAATTTTGTAGCGCAATCGTGTACCGTTTTGGCATAATATCAGGATAGACAGGGACAGACATAGACACAGACAGAATCACAGACATAGAAACAAACAAGATGAGAGTTTTAGTAATATGTGCAGATAGATAGATAATAGATGGAATTATGGGGATAAAATGAAGTGATTTATGGTAGAAGACCAGGTGTGACCCGAGTGAATGACACAATAAGTTACAGGAGGCAATGTGTTTTATATCCCATCTCTTTTGTAATTATCAATGATTCAATTTCACAATTCTTTAGCGATTCCTTTGTGTGGCATAGAACAGTACAGCACAAGAGCAATGTCTGTATCAAACATGATGCCAAGACAAGCACTCATCCACCTGCACATAACTCATATCCCTCCACTCCCTGCATATCCATGTGCCTGTACAAAAGTTCCAGGCACTCACCACCCTCTTTTTTAAATTTGCCCCTCTGACCTTAAAGCTATGCCCCCTAATATTTGATTTTTCTATCCTGGGGGGGAAAACATTCTGATTGTTTATCTTACATTGTCTCTCACAATTTTACATACTTCTCTATCAGGTCTAGACACAACCTCCAGCGTTCCAGCTAAAATAATCCGAGTCCGTCCAACCTTTCCCTGCAGCTAATAACCCCTAATCCAGGCATCATCCTGGTAAAATCTGACATGTACTGCATACATTGTTGACTCAAGCTTATAAATGCCAATGCAAATCAAAATATTCCATTGCATCATTGAATTAAACCTATCAGGGGAAAAAACACCAAAAAAGTGAAAGATTAAATTCCATTAAATTAAAATACCAAGACATAAATGGGTGGCACGGTGGCGTAGTGGTAGAGCTACTGCCTCACAGCGCCAGAGACACGGGCTCGATCCTGACCACGGCTGCTTGTCTGTACAGAGTTTATATGTTCTCTCTGTGACCTGCATGGTTTTCTCTGAGATCTTCCACACTCCAAAGACGTACAGGGTTGTCCATTAATTGGCTTGATATAAATGTAAAATTGTCCCTAGTATGTGTAGGATAGTGTACGTGTGTGTGGGGATCGTTGGTCGGCGCAGACTCCGTGGGCCAAAGAACACATTTTCATGCTGTATCTTTCAATCGATTTCGAGCAATTAACAGAGCAATGAAGTTTTCATTAAAAAAATATGGGTAGGAATCTGTATCTGCCCATCAATTTTAAAATTATCTTAATTTTCTCTTTGCAATAAATGGAAATTTATTTTTCATATTAATTCCCAAATGACGTTCACACCATTTCTCTTGTCAAGCCGTTTAACAGAAATAGTCTTTATAAAGCAGTAATCGGAGACGGTCAGTAAAGTCAGATATTCAGCAGACGCTCCTCATTGGCGAAGGGACAAACTCAACTGGCAGAAGGCACAATCCAAGAGACAAAGACCTCTTGCATATATTTCATACACAAAATAAACGGAATCACCAAACAATATTTCATACTCAAAACAACAGGAACACAGGGAACACTACTGTAAAATAAATTATTACATGCACCACTAAAAATTTGCAACACTCACACAATGCAATGATTCACAATCATGAAATTCAATCATCTTAATTTTACATTTCCAAAGTTGAAAATATATATTTACAGATACCAATGTTCTATTAATAAAAATCACAATAGATGATGCAGTACATCATTCACACAGATATTTCTGTTTTTAAATAAAATTATTGTTCTGTGGTACTTGTAAAAACATCAGTGCGAAAGACAAGGCAATGAAAATACAAACTCGTTTCTGCAGCTTTTCAACTCTTGCCCCATTAACTTGCAGCATCTACAATGCATTTGATAAATATGGCATCATTTTTCAGGTAGGCCTGCTTGGGAGCGTCGAGTTTGGACAATGGTAAAAACATAGGGCATCCACTGGCAATATTCATCTCACTGACTGGTCGTTGAAATGAGGACGAGTTAGCATCTGGACGAAATGCATCAATTAAATGTTCCCGACTGTTCTGGTCCAAGAGCATGAACGTAACCTTGGAAAGGCACAGTTAAAACATTCCAAGATTAATACATTCAACTAATTAATCGGCAGCAACATACCCAGCAGGTCCCAGTATTATAGGAATCAATACTAAACCTGGAGGTGGGATACATTTAGAAGCCATTTAGTTTTGTGAAAGGGATTTTTCACAGAGTTAAATATGGAACATTAATGTACCTTCTGCATCAATATTAAATGTACAAAATCCAGGATATTCTACTCATCAGAATCATCACATTACACATGCAGAACAGAACATATTATTTTGATTGGATTTCGAATGCATGTTTCATTATTGTATGCCGTACAGCAAGGATGAATCTTTAAAGATAGACACAAAGACCTGGAGTAACTCATCAGGTCAGGCCACACCGCTGGAGAAAAGGAATAGGTGACGTTTCTCGTCGACACCCTTCTTCAGAATGAGGGTCAGGGGAGAGGGAAACTAGAGGTATGAAAAGTACAGAACAAACAGACCTGGCACCGATGATCAAGGAAATGGTCCATTGTTGGCTGTGGAAGAGATGTTAATGAAGGGATATGTACAGTGGAACTAGCAGGACCACTATGGTAGGGGAGGGGTGGAGAGAGGGGTAATGCAGGGGTTACTTGAAATGAGAGAAATCAATGTTCATACTGCTGGGGTGTAAGCTGCCCAAGCGAAATATGAGGTGCATTTCCTCTAATTTGCATGTGGCCTCACTCTGACAGTGGAGGAGGCCCAGGACAGAAAGGTCAGTGTGGGAATGGGAAGGGGAGTTAAAGTGTTTGGCAACTGGGAGATTAGGTAGATCCAGGCAGAATGAGCAAAAGCGTTCAGCGAAACAATCGGCCAGTCCACGTTTGGTCGCGCCGATGTATGAAAGTCCACACCTTGAATAACGGATATAGTAGATAAGGTTGGAGGAGGTGCAAGTGAACCTCTGCCTAACCTGAAATGACTGTTGGGCCAAGGCTAACGTGTCCATTCTGAGTACTAGATTGTTAAGGGCTTGGACACGCTAGAGGCAGGAAACATGTTCCCGATGTTGGGAGAGTCCAGAACCAGGGGCCACAGTTTAAGAATAAGGAGTAAGCCATTTAGAACGGAGACGAGGAAACACTTTTTCTCACAGAGAGAGGTGAGTCTGTGGAATTCTCTGCCTCAGAGGGCGGTGGAGGCAGGTTCGCTGGATGCTTTCAAGAGAGAGCTAGATAGGGCTCTTAAAAATAGCGGAGTCACGGGATATGGGGAGAAGGCAGGAACGGGGTACAGATTGGGGATGATCAGCCATGATCACATTGAATGGTGGTGCTAGCTCGAAGGACTGAATGGCCTACTCCTGCACCTATTGTCTATTGTTTATACTCCTCATCTTACACTAATGGTGTGTTGAAGTATTACACAAGTTGCCAATGTGCACGAGGCTCTCTTCCTCTCCTTGTAAAAGAAACATCAGGAGACTAGAACATATGCAAGGACATCCAATGTCACATTGATGGCGCACAAAAGGTGGCGACTCTTGTGTGCCGACACAGTGTGGTCCACTGCCTTACACTCTTGTACCTAGTATGACTATGCCTGATGTATAGTAGCATTGTCACTAACCTGCATGCAAAAACAATTTCACTGTACTTGGGTACATGTGACTATAAAGTGAACCATTACTGCACCTTGTTTCACTGCACCTTCCTGAATTAGGATCAGTGGCACAGAACTTTCCTTCATCCATTTTTAATTTCTCTTGGGCAGTATTTTCACTGAAATTGATAAATCATTCTGGGAAGTGTTAAGTGTGAGCAAGAGTGATGGCTTTTTGAAAATTTATAATTGTTCCAAATACTGGCTGGCCTAACTTTGAGGATACAATGGGATAAAAATGAACATGAAAGCAAGTTCAAACACTAATTTTAATTAGGGCAGGACTCATTAAGGAACCTAATCACTATCGATTAATTCCTTTGAAGCCAACGACTTTGATTAATTATGTCTGATTTAGGGATAAGTTGATCCAACAGGTCGTGACCTGAAACGTCACCTATTCAAATTCTGCAGAGATGCTGTCTGACGCTGCTGAGTGACGCTATCTTCAGTTTAAACCAACGTCTCCAGTTCCTTCCTACACAATAGCAAGTAAATGTGGATTGCAACAGTAATCTTTCCTGCAAGTGCCTCATTAAATAGATCCTCTCCAAAGCAATCACGATTAGGTCAGTGCATCATTTAGAGATACAGCATGGAAACAGGCCCAGGGACTGGAGAGGAGGGAGTTGTTGGAGAGAGGGCAGGTAGGCAGGCCCGATGCGGGAGGAAGTGCTGTGTCTCGATGGTGGAGTGGGCCGTTGGATGCCCTGCAGCAGCCTGGGGCTTGGCTGGACCGGGCGCCGCTCCAAGAGGACGTCACAGGGTCACAGAGCAGTGGAGCCGGGGTGGAGAACACCGGCAGCCACGCATGGTCAGGCCAACAGCACTTCATGGTCAGGTTAGGTACCCTACACCCATAATAACTGGGACTTGATAACAGTGCCAAATCTGGCGACTCTGTATATGTGTCTCTGTATTCTACAGCTTGTATCTGAGACCATACCCGAGATGTTTATCCAAGTGTTTATGTACATTGATACTTTGTACTGAACTGTACACAAAATGAATTTCATTGTACCTCAGTACACATGACAAATAAAGCACAAATTAAGCAATGGTCTGTGGTAATCTCTTCAGGAAACTAAATAACTTGCTAATGGAACAGAACTTAACTACCTAATTTTCTACTGCTAACCATTTTCAGAATTCTACCAAATAACATTTTAGATTGGAAGGGGGGGGGGGATCAAATGGTTTAGAATGAAGAAACCCAACTTAGGAAATCAAGATTCCCTGCAGGTAAAAACATTAAATTCTGTGATTTCTAATGAAGAAGAAAGCTTGTTGGCCTTCATAACACGAGGAGTTGAATATAGGAGCAAAGAGGTCCTTCTGCAGTTGAACAGGGCCCTACTGAGACCTCGCCTGGACTAATTTGAGGAAGGACATTCTTGCTATTGAGGGAGTGCAGCGTAGGTTCACAAGGTTAATTCCTGGGATGGCAGGACTGTCATGTGTTGATAGAATGGAGTGGCTGGGCTTGTAAACTCAAGAATTTAGAAGGACGACAAAAGAGCTGGAGAAACTCAGCGGGTGCGGCAGCATCTATGGAGATTATTAAGGGATTGGACACGCTAGAGGCAGGAAACATGTTCCTGATGTTGGGGGAGTCCAGAACCTGGGGCCACAGTTTAAGAATAAGTGGTAGGTAATTTAGAACGGAGACGAAGAAAAACTTTTTTACCTAGAGAGTTGTGAATCTGTGGAATTCTCTGCCTCAGAAGGCAGTGGAGACCAATTTTCTGGATGCTTTCAAGAGAGAGTTCGATAGAGCTCTTAAAGATAACAGTCAGGGGATATGGTGAGAAGGCAGGAACGGGGTACTTAATGTGGATGATCAGCCATGATCACAGTGAATGGCGGTGCTGGCTCAAAGGGCCGAATGGCCTACTCCTGCACCTAGTGTCTAAGGGACACAAGAGACTGCTAAATACTGTTAGAAGTTTGTGGGAATTCTTGACGTACCTTCTGCTTAAATGGCCATTGAAGCAAGGCGTCATATTCTCCCTTCATGATAACAAAGAACAAGGAGATGTGACCTCCTCGACCAGCCCCGTCTCCGTTTAAATATATTCTCATGCGCACTTTGTAGCCATATCTGCTGGTGTAGAATGCTGCAAATAAAGATTCATCAACTTTAGTTTAGAGATACAGCGCGGAAACCGGCTCTTCGGCCCACCAAGTCCACACCAACCAGCGATCCCCGCACACTAACACTACCCTACACAAACTAGGGCCTTTTTAAAAAACATTTATACCAAGCAAATTAATCTACAAATCTTTGGAGTGTGGGAGGAAACCAAAGGTCTCGTAGAAAGCCCACATAGGTCACGGGGAGAACGTACAAACTCCGTGTTGACAAGCACCCACAGGATCAAACCCGGGTCTCTGGCGCTGTAAGGCAGCAACTCTACAGCTGCGCCACTGTGCCACTTGTTGAGAAACATGTCATGTTGCCACGTGAACATTAATAAGCTGTGCACAAGATTGATACTAATTCTCAAACCGAAAATACATGTTAAATATATACATTGTTCTCATCTTCAATTAGTACACAGGATAAAAACACAATCCCTTCAAAAGGATTTTCAAGACTAAACTGTTATTAATAACTAATATAATCCTTGGTGAGATATCAGAATAGAGAAGGCAGGCAATGAAGTCCACAAGACAGGCAGGGGAGTGAACAAGCCCCTGACAATGGTGGGGATCTCAAATTCACATCACCAAAAATCACTCACATTAAATAATATCATAATGAACAGAAAAGTAAATGTGAGTTACAAATAAGGGCGAGGGATGACTTGTTATTTACCTTGAATGTGGTCAAAGAGACTCATTCAATAACAATGTACAATAAACCAATTTATTACAAATTCCGATTCGTGGTGCTTGAAGAGGAGTATATTCATTTTGATGGATCTCCTTGGGAAGGTTCAATTGGGCATTAGCCAGCTGGTTTTCATAATGTGCTCATAAGAAAACAATTACAACAAAAACATTTAAAAAAATGGGGAGACATCAAGATGTAGAAATTGGTCGGATTGGGGTAATTGTATCTTTTCTAAAAATACTTTTGTTTAAGCTGTCTAACATGGCAGCAAGATAGACACTAAATACTGGAGTATCTCAGCGGGTCAAGCAACATCTCTGGAGAAAAGGAATAGGTGAAGTTTCGGGTCAGGACCCTTCTTCAGACAGTTGCCTGCACTGCCCACTGATGTCATTCAAAATGTGCACACTTGGCTTGGTCAATGGGAAATCACATGGGAGATGATGGATACAAAGATGAGTATTATGATCATCGTATTAGGCACAAGTGAAAATACAGAGTCTATACTACATATCGTATGGAACATAAATGAGTTTGCAGGAACGGGGGGGGATTAGTCATTGAAATAAGGCAGCCAGTAAATAGCAATATCATTTGGAGACACAATTTGTGCAGCTCTATAGGACTTTGCTTAAGTTGCATTTGGAGTATTGTGTACAGTTCTGGTCGCCCCATTACAGGAAGGATGCAGAGACTTTGGAGAGGGTACAGAGGAGGTTGCCAGAATGCTGCCTGGATTAGAGGTTTCAGCTGCAGGAAGAGGTTGGATTGACTTTGATTGTTTTCTCTCGAACATCGGAGGTTGAGGAGAGACGATAGAAGGAGATAAAATTCTGAGAGGCATAGATAGGGTGGCCAGTCAGAACCCTTTCCCCCTGGGTGAAGATGTCCAACACTAGAAGGCACAGCTATAAAGGTCAGAGGGGGACAGTTTAAAGGAGATGTGCAGGGCAAGTTGCAGGAAGTTGTTGGGGCCTGGAATATACCAGCGGTGATGATGGAGGCAGATACAATAGTGGGGTTTAAGAGGCTTTTAGATTGGCACATGGAACTGCAGGGAGTGGAGGAATTTGCATCATGTACATGTAGATGAAATCAGTTTAACTTGGCATCATGTTCGGCACATACATTGTGGGCCGAAGAGTCTGTTCCTGTGCTATACTGTTCTAACTGCAGATGACGGAACTTGAGTAAAAAAAGTGCTGGAGGAACTCAACGGGTCGGGCAGCATCTGTGGAGGGAATGGACAGACAACATTTCAGGTCAGACCCTTCTTCAGAGTAAGGCTGTGTAAGAAGGGAATAGGATTAAATGGTCAATGGGGGTGATGTGAAAGCTTTGTTTATCCTTGTTGCCTCATCTGGAAGAAGTTAGTCAGTTTTGGTTCCCATGGAACAAAACTGTTGTTTAGATATTGGTAGAAATCCAAAATGATCAGCAGCCGAGTCAGTAGAGTCCAGAGAAAAGTGATATATTCCAGGACATTACTCCCTGAACAATATGATAGAAGGTTTCATGGGCTTTGACAATTTGGATAGAACACAGAAAGTGCTGGAGTAACTCAGCTTGTCAAGCAGCAACTCTGGAGAACATGGAGGGGCAACATATTTGATCGGGACCCTGCTACAGTTTGACTGTTGCAGGGCAGAAAAAGCTGAAAGAGAGGAAGGGCAGGATAAAGCCTGGCAAGTGACAGCTGGCTACAGGTGGGGGAGTTGGTTGTAGGATAAGGAGAGAAGAAGTGCATGAATAAAGGTGGCAAGCGATGGGGTTGCAGAGGGGAGGGGAGGGCAGGAGAGTGGGAGAAATGGGTGCAGATGCGGGGGGGGGGGGGGGGAAATAAGGGAAAGAGAATAAAAAAGGCAGAGCGGGAAAGAGGGGGGGTTATCTATAATTGGAGAGTCAATATTCATACTATTGGGTTGTAAGCTACCTAAGCAGAATATAAGGTGTTGCTCCTCCAGTTTGCCTGAGGCTTGACTCTGGCAATAGAGAAGGCCAAGGGCAGAAAGATCAGTATGGGAATGTGAAGAGGAATTAGCAACTGAGAAATCCAGAAGACCATGGAGGACTAAGTGCTAGTATTCAACGAATTGGTCACCTAGCCTTTGCTTGGTTTCGTCGATGTACAGGAGGCCACATTGGAAGCACCTATATGCAGTAGACGAGGTTAGAGGACGGGCACGTGGAACTCTGTCTCAACTGGAAGGTCTGTTGTGGTCCCTGAATTGAGGTGAGTGAAGCGGTATAGGGACAGGTGTTACATCTCCTGCGGTTGCAGAGGAAGTACCTGGTGAGGGGATGGTTTAGGTGGGAAGGGATGAGACGTGGCATTGACAATGAATGAGTTTTTTTTGCCGTCCCCTAATATATAATGAAATTTACCAGAAGACAGAATAATAGTTGGAAATGCTTTTTATCATTCAACGCTGAAGAAGGTCACCTTGTATACCCCAGTCTGATACTGAAACATCTGCTTTAATGCTGCCATGAAAGTTTAGTTTGGTTTATTTTTTGACATGTACTGAGGTACAGTGAAAAGCTTTGATTTGCATGCTAACCAATCAGATCAGATTATATCTCAATACAGTCAAGTCAAATTAGAAACATAGAAACATATTGGACATAGAAACAAATTCAAGTACAATAGTTGATCAAAAGGGAAGAGAGTGTAGAATATAGTTCTCAGCACTGTAGCACATTAGTTCCATGCAGAAAGTCCAATGTCTTCAATGGGGTAGCAGTGACCCGACAGTGCCCTAACTTATGGAAGAACCATTCAAAAGGACAGGAAAGGTTAAAGGGATATGGGCCAAAAGTGGGCAGGTGCGACTAGTGGGGCATCTTGGTCAGCATGGGCAAGTTGGGCCGAAGGCCCTGTTCCCACGCTGTATGACTCCAAGCATGATAACAGAGGGGAAGAAGCAGTTCCTGAGTCTGGTGGTGCACACTTTCAAGCTTCTGCATATTCTGTCCAACGGGATAAGGGAGAAGAAGGAATGACCGGAGCGGGACAAGTGGTTGATTGTGTTGGTTGCATTTCTGAGGCAGCGTGAAGTGTAGACGGAGTCAATGGTAGGGAGTCCGGTCTGTGTGATAGACTGAGCTACATCCGGGCGGTACGGTGGTGCAGAGCTAAAGTTGCTGCCTTAGACCTGGTTTCGATCCTGACTACGGGTGCTGTATGTACGGAGTTTGTACGTTCTCCCCGTGACCGCGTGGGTTTTCGCTGAGATCTTTGGTTTCCTCCCACACTCCAAAGACACACATGGGTGTAGGTAAATTGGCTTAGTAAATGTAAAAATTAATTGTCTTTTTTGGATAGTGTTAATATGCGGGGATCGCTGGTTAACACGGACACGATAGGTCAGGGCCAGTATCTCTAAAACTAAAAACTAAATCCACAACTCTGCAATTTTTTGGAGACTTATGGCAGAAAGTTTGCTAATTGCTTGAAGTTTGCACATTATTACTTAAAAATAACCAGACCATATTTTACTTAACAAGTACCTGGGGAGTAAAGACTTGTCGTTCGCCCTGACATGGCCTCCTGCCGTTTTCTATTGACGTCACCAATTTTCCAAATCAATATTCCATCATAGGAAATGTGCTCCAAATTGAGCAGCTGTATGCGGAAGTCATTGATAACCATATCCTTCAAAGCCAATAGGTGTTGCTGATCAGAAACCTGGAAATGGATTGGAATGTCAAATACTAAAATGTTATCTACATCAGCTTACAAAAATAAATAAACACCAGCACAACGACCTTCAAAAAAGCATTGCTCTAGTGGGTTAGCCTTGAGTTCTATTGATCAGTCAGAGTGATTCTCCTGCTCTGGGCTCAAGAAACATAGAAAAATAGGTGCAGGAGTAGGCCATTCGGCCCTTTGAACCAGCACTACCATTCAATATGATCATGGCTGATCATCTAAAATCAGTACCCCGTTCCTGCTTTTTCCCTATATCCCATGATTCCTTTCGCCCCAAGAGCTAAATCTCTCTTGAAAACATCCAGTGAATTGGCCTCCATTGCCTTCTGTGGCAGAGAATTCCAGATTCACAACTCTGGGTGAAGAAGTTTTTCCTCATCTCAGTCCTAAATGGCCTACCCCTTATTCTTAAACTGTGACCCTGGTTCTGGACTCCCCCAACATCGGGAACATTTTTCCTGCATCTAGCCTGTCCAATCCTTTTAAGAATTTTATATGTTACTATAAGATCGCCTCTCATCCTTCTAAATTCCGGTGACTACAAGCCCAGTCAACCTATTCTTTCATCATACGACAGTGCCGCCATCCCGGGAATTAACCCGGTGAACCTACGCTGCACTCCCTCAATAGCAATAATGTCCTTCCTCAAATTAGGGGACCAAAATTGCTCAGGTCTCCCAATATTCAAACAATTCCAGAAGATGTAACAAGTAGAATGGATAAGGGAGAGCCAGTGGATGTGGTGTATCTGGACTTTCAAAAAGCCTTTGACAAGGTCCCACACAAGAGATTAGTATGCAAAATTAGAACACATGGTATTGGGGGTAGGGTATTGATATGGATAGAGAACTGGTTGGCAGACAGGAAGCAAAGAGTAGGAATTAGAAGAAACCCGACGAGTCAAACTGAACTACACCCACATATATCACCCATCACTACTTTACCCAATTTCAGAGCTAACAGTTCACATTACAGCACAGGCCCTTTGGCCCACTGTGTCCACATCAACCATTGATCAGCCGTTCACACACTAGTTCTATGTTATCACGCTTTCCATCCACTCCCGACACTCGAGGGGCAATTTACAGAGGCCGATTAGCTACATACCCACACATCTTTGAGATGTGGGAGGAAGCTGCAGCACCTGGAGAAAACCCATGTGGTCAAAGGGAGAACGTGCAAACTCCACATAGACAGCACCTGAACGAACCCTGATCACTGGTGCAGTGAGGCTGCGCCATGGTGCAGATTTAATGTGTTGTTGGATTCAAAAATCTTTGGTAACGCATTTAAAAAAAAGTTACTTAAGACTTGAAAACTATTTGTAGTATAAAAGAAACTGGATGGTAAAGAATTGCACCACGATCACAGATCCTTAGATGAATCCCATAATTATGGTCAAATAAAAACTGACCACTTGGTGGGATAATGAAATACTGTTCATCATCTCTCTATATAGGAGTAATTATAGAATAAGTATTCCAAAAGATACAAGTTAAATTAATTGCTATAAATGAATACACCACTTACGAGTTATGACTCATTTTCAAATAGCTTAGTTCTGTTCAGTTAGTTTATTGTCAAGTGTGTCGAGGATCAGTGAAAAGCTAGTTTGAACAAGAGCTCTTCAAACCAGAGATGATACTATTCTAACAAAAGAAAAGGGAAGGGGGGGGGGATACAATTTTAGCAATAGCTGTCTTGAGATTTTTATTAAAGTGGTGTGTTTCCTACAACAAACAGGAGGGGAAAAAATGGAAATGCATAAACAAAATACTTTACCCTGCGTTCCAAAGCTTTAATGGCATCTTGGTCAATCTTGTTTTGTCTCTCAAAAGCAACCATAGTGGTATGAGTCTTTTCTACCTCTCGGTTCAAAACGGTCACAATGTTTTCAAATGTCTGGATTTTGCATTCAAGAGCATCAATTTTATTTTGACAGCCCGTCAATGCTTGACCAGAATACAGAGGTGCCGGCGAATCTGAGCTGTTACTGGATCCAGAAGCTCCTTCAAAATGATCCGTTTCTAAATCACCGTTTGATTCCACAGCCACCTGGGAGCGTAGGGAGGATAATGAATTTTTGTACGACAGAGACAGTACATTCTTTTCGATTTCTTGGACTCTGAGCTGCAGTTGAGTGATCAGTGAAGGGAGAGCAAGCACCGATGTATCTTCTTCATCATCAGCAGCGCCAAAGCTGTGCAGGCTGGTGTTCAGAGTATTGGCAAACTGGAGTAATAATGCAAGATGTGCGGCAACTGACCCACTTTCATGATCCTTGACACGTTCTTTGCTGCCCTTTATTAATGAACATTAAAGAATACAGAATTAAATACTGCACATTGAGTAGGGTAATATTTGAAACAGTGATAATTTATGTGCAATCATGTCAGATTCAGATTCAGATTCAAACGTTATTGTCATTGTGCAGTGTACAGTACAGAGACAACGAAATGCAGTTAGCATCTCCCTAGAAGAGCGACATAGAATATGAGCAATAAATAAATATATTTACGTGCATACAGTCATAGTAGTGCTATTTTTTTTTTCCCCGGTGGGAGGAGTGTCCGGGAGGGGTGATTGGCAGTCACCGAGGTACAGTGTTGAGTAATGTAACAGCCGCAGGGAAGAAGCTGTTCCTGGACCTGCTGGTCCGGCAACGGAGAGACCTGTAGCGCCTCCCGGATTGTAGGAGGGTAAACAGTCTGTGGTTGGGTTGAGAGCAGTCCTTGACGATGCTGAGCGCCCTTCGCAGACAACGCTTGCTTTGGACAGACTCAATGGAGGGGAGTGAGGAACCGGTGATGCGTTGGTGTGCTGCGTTGTCATTCTTGGAACAGGTCATAAAAACCCGTATTAAATATTACGCAGGGGCAGAGACTTTTTCCCAATTAAAACAGCGACTTTGGATGTAGACATGGAACTGCAGATGCGACAATCTTGCGAAGAACACAAAGTGCTGGAGTAACCTAGTGAGTCAGGTAGCTTCTCTGGAGGACCCAAGAGGTCTGAAGAAGGGTCCTGACCCGAAACGTTATCTATCCATGTATTCCAGAGATGCTCCCTGATCTGCTGAGTTACTTCAGCATCTTGTGTTTTACAGTACGCATTGACTTTGGATGCTCGAGTTAAAGGAATGTTCCTTCAGCAGTTCTTGATCAAGACCAAAAGATGCGACAGAAATGGATTACAGTTAATGGCTATTGATGACTTTCTAAATGAGGTTACGCAAGGCTGGATAGGGGATGGAAAGGGCAATAACCATACAATACAAATCTGATGTACAAAGTAGAAGTGACTCTTGAAGGAGTTTGACCTTTCACATTTAATTTCCTTGTGAATTTCACAGAATCTAATCAATACAACCATAGAATTCACATGAAGAAACATTCCCCTCACAGAAAATCACTGTGGAGATGCAGATGTTGTGGAAGTAACTGGAGTAACATATCCATTCTCTTTCAAATCAACTTTTCCTGCCAGGAAATGATGATGTTTGGTTTTAGTTTTTTTCCATTTTCCATTTTCCGGTCCTTCTTTAGTCATTGTTATTCAATTCATCCTCTTCACTATCCATCACCATTCTGACAGTTAAGTAACTCACTGCAGTTTAATTTACTTTAGAGATACAGCGCGGAAACAGGCCCCTCGGCCCACCGCGCCCGCACCGACCAGCGATCCCCGCACATTAACACTATCCTGCACACGAGGGACAATTTTTACATTTACCCCAACCCAATTAACCTACAAATCTACAAAGACCTGCACGTCTTTAGAGTGTGGGACGAAACCGAAGATCTTGGGGAAAACCCACGAGGGTCATGGGGAAAATGTACAGACAGCACCCGCGGTCAGGATCGAACCCGGGTCTCTGGCGCTGTAAGGCAGTCGCTCTACCGCTACGTCACTGTGCCGCCATAACTCATTTGGACAACTTTTATAACATCACTGTAACTCAGTTCTGCACCTTGTGCAATACATCGTACAGACTGAAATTTAAAAAAAGGACTAGTTGTAATGTTCCTGGAAGACAGCAAGACCCTTTCAGCCAAAGAAAGATTGGTCCCATATATTGTAAATATATTTAATGTGAAGATAACTGGGCATTAAATCACGAATTGACATTCTTCAAGAATCTGAAGAAGGGTCTTGACCCAAAACGTCACCCATTCTTTCCTTCCAGAGATGCTGCCTGTCCTGCTGAGTTACTCCAGCATTTTGTGTCTATATTCAAGAATTGACATAATGTTTATAAGAGGCCAAAGAAAAAATATATTTTGAAACAAAATAAACAGCCATCTTCCTGTTGTAGGAATGTGATAAAATGGAAGGAAAATAAGATATTTTATTAATACCTGCTTTAAAATTCACAAGGAAATTAAATGTTAAAGGTCAAACTCCTTCAAGATTCATCTACTCTATCAATTCTTATCACAACAATACAGGCTAAATTATCTTGCAAAGATCATAAAAGTTGATCAGTTTCCAACATGACCATTTATAATTTTAGATTGTGCTCTGATTTCAGACTCAGTGCATTCACCCTATCTCTTCCCCTCATGATCTTAAACCTCTCCAGAAGATCACCTACTCAGCCCCCTGCATTCATAGGAATAAAGTCCTAGCTTGTCCAACCTCTCCCTGTAGCTCAAGCTCTCAAGTCCTGGCAACATCAACCCTCTCTGCATTATTTCCAGCTTAACGACATACCTCCTAAACTGTACACGGTGACCAAAACTGTACATGGTGCTCCAAATGTGGCCTGACCAACACCTTGTCCAACTTCTATACTCAATACCCTGACTGATTGCCAATGTACCAAAAGCTTCCTTTACCACCCTATTTTCCTGTGATGCCACTTTCATGGAACTATGTTCTCTGCACTCCAACACCCCTTTGCTCTACAACACTCCCCAATGCACTGCCGTTCACTGTGAAGGTCCTCCATTGTTTGACTTCTAAAATGCAACACCCCGCACTTATCCGCATTAAATGCCATTAGCCATTCCTCAGCCCACTTGCCCAGCTGTAAGATTCTGCTGTAATTTTTGATAACCATCTTATATTGTCAGGTGTACTGAGGTACAGTGAAAAGCTTTTTGTTTTGTGCTATCCAGTTAGCAAAAAGACCAATTCCTTCACGGTCAATGTAGGAGAACAAGAACATTATTTACCAACAGTTTACTAATTCCAACAAAAAAATGATTGATTTTTTTAAATTAAAAGAGACCTACCTTAAAATTGCAGCCTAATTCTACAAAACGGCAGCCGTCACGTGATCGGTTCCCTCCAGGTGAACGAGACTGTGAAACAAGTTTTGCAACATGTAGTTACTCTAAATTGCAAGTTGTGTTCTTAAATTTAACACATGAAAAATAATTTCATTAGTTCATGATAGGAGCAGAATTAAGCCATTTGGCCCAACAGGTTTAGCCATTCATTCATGGCTGATCTATCTCTCCCTCCTAACCCCATTCTCCTGCCTTATCCCCAATATCTCTGACACCCGTACTCATCAAGAAATGTCATTATTTATGTCATTCTCACGTGGAGATAAGAACTTATCACCAGCCTTGTCTTTGAGGTTACCCGTCACAACATTTCAGAGCAAGGCTGTAGCTTCCAACAACTCTACTGCTCACTAGATGGAGTGGAGTTGTGGTAAAATTATCAATGGAAGGAACTTCATCTTTTTTGTTCATGTCTTCCTCAGTTAATGATTAAAACCAATATTGTAAGTACAGGTGCACAACCTTTTATCCGAAAGCCTTGGGACCAGACACTTCTCGGATTTCGGAATTATTCGGATTTCCGAATGGAAGATTTTTAGCGTAGATTAGGTAGGTAGCGCGGGCGGCTTGTAAAGCCTGGAGCGGCTGCCTCCTCCCCGGAGACCGGGGAATCATTGTAAATCATTGCTTAAATGTTAGTCAGTTAGTTTGGAGGTACAGGTGCACAACCTTTTATCCGGAGTTCCGGAAACCGAAAAGCTCCGAAAACCGGACATTTTTTCCAGAATGTCGTCTGCACACCAAAGCTCGCGTTTGGCGCCAAACGTGACCCGAAACGGCCCACGGTCAACCCCGGTCTGTACTACTAGCGGCTGCCTCCTCCCCGGAGACCGGAGAGACACTTAAACATCTGTAAATCATTGCTTAAATGTTAGTCAGTTAGTTTGGAGGGCTTTTATGTGAAGGGAGGGGGGGGTGAAGGGGGAAACTTTAATTCTTAGTCCCCTACCTGGTCGGAGAGGAGGGGAGAGGGCAATGCCTTACCGGGTCGCCGTGCAGTAAGCTCCGGAGCGCTGTGGCCGCCGACTCCCAACATCGCGGAGCTGGGGCTGCGGGCGTCCGGCCGCGGGCGGCGCCGGTTGTAGCTCCGACCCCGGCAACTCTACCCCTGGCTGCGCGGCGCTCCAAATCCAGCGCCGCCTGCAGCCCCAGCTCCGCGATGTTGGGAGTCGGCGGCGTCGCAGCGCTGGGATACCAGCGGGGAGCGGGTAATGCCTTACCGGGTTGCCGTGCGGTAAGCTCCAGAGCGCTGTGGCCGCCGACACACAACATCGCGGAGCTGGGGCCACAGGCGTCCGGTCGCGGGCGGCGCTGGATTTGGAGCGCCGCGCAGCCAGGGGTAGAGTTGCCGGGGTCGGAGCTACAACCGGCGCCGCCCGCAGCCCCAGCTCCGCGATGTTGGGAGTCGGCGGCCACAGCGCTCCGGAGCTTACTGCACGGCGACCCGGTAAGGCATTGCCCTCTCCCCGCCTCGGTAGGGGACTAAGAATTAAAGTTTCCCCCTTCACCCCCCCCTCCCTTCACATAAAAGCCCTCCAAACTAACTGACTAACATTTAAGCAATGATTTACAGATGTTTAAGTGTCTCCCCAGTCTCCGGGGAGGAGGCAGCCGCTACAGTAGTACAGACCGGGGTTGACCGTGGGTCGTTTCGGGTCACGTTTGGTGCCAAACGCGAGCTTTGGTGTGCAGACGACATTCTGGAAAAAATGTCCAGTTTTCGGAGCTTTTCGGTTTCCGGAACTCCGGATAAAAGGTTGTGCACCTGTACCTCCAAAACCGTAGAGTGATGATAAGAGCCCATTTTAATAATAACCTAGATATTTTCACTGGTGACAATTTTATAGTGGTCAACATTTTTGGTTTGCTCTTAGACTTCAATAAGGATTAGTGAGGTTACATACACAGTCGAACAAGAGATTAAAGGATTAAAGAGTGTTTTATTGTCATATGTCCCAGACAGAACAATGACATTCTTACGTGCAATAGCACAACAGAATATGTAAACATAGTACACTGTAAACAATATATACACACATATATATACATATACATATACATATATATATATTATATATATATTAATTATATATATATATATATATATATATATTAATTATATATATATATATATATATATATATAATACACACATATATATATACACATATATACATACATATACACACATATAGATACATATACACACATATAGATACATATACACACATATAGATACATATACACACATATACATACATATACACACATATACATACATATACACACATATACATACATATACACACATATACATACATATACACACATATACATACATATACACACATATAGATACATATACACACATATAGATACATATACACACATATACACACATATAGATACATATACACACATATAGATACATATACACATATATACATATACATATACATATACATATACATATATATATATATATATACACACACACATTCTATATACATGCATATATATACACACACACACACACACCACAGTGTGGGTACATATATACACACACTATACATGTCAGACCATTTGCAACAGACAAAATTTCAAAACGAAGCACACGGCAAACTTGCTAATCCATGAATTTATTACAACAATAAAGCTATTAATACACTAATAACAAAAGTGTGATTCAATTTTATGCTTGCCACAAATGGTGTAAACTCCATTAAAATTGTCAGGTAACACCTTGCAAACTATTATTACGAGCATTTGCAGTCAAACTATTAATTGTGGTAGAAACAAGGAACTGTAGATGCAGTTTTACAAAAGCAGACACAGAGTGCTGGAGTAACTCAGCAGATCAGGCAGCATCTCTAGAGAGCATGGATAGGTGACGTTTCGGCTGGGGTACTCCGGCACTTTGTGTATTTATTTGTGGGTTGGATGTTAATACTCCAACACATTTTTAGACTAACTTTTGATTCTGGTGTCACAGAGTCTCATAACTGAGTGAACCCAGCAGGTTCGGCTTAAACCAGCATCTGCAGTTCTTTCCTACACAGGTTGAAAGGGAGCACAGGAATCAAGTTCACAGATCCACGCTGGACCCCAGGGAGATTAAAAGGCATCTGCGATTCAGATGCTCACCCACTGCGATTGTTGAACAATGGATGGTGGATTATCAGAGTTTTACTTTAGTCTTGCAAAATGTTCCCAGATCCTTCATAGGAGCCTTATTACAAAAACACTTGAGAAAGAGATATTAGGCAGACTCGATGCGGTTTTGTGCGGAAATATTAGAGAGGGCCAGACGAAGGTTTGGGTGCCAAAGAAGGACTGAAGAAAATTTGAAATGTGTATGAGGCCTGTGTTCAAGGTCAATAGCAATCTCTGCCGTTTGGTAGGTTGCAGCAGCTTGTTTTGTATGTAGGTTGCAGCAGCTTGTTTTGTATGTAGGTTGCAGCAGCTTGTTTTGCATGCTATCCAAACAGAGTAAATGATACTATTAATAAACACAATCAAGTACAGTAGATAGAGCAAATGGGAAGATACAGGGTGCAGAATATCGTCATTAGACTAAGCCACAGGGAGCCTCAATTGAAAAAATGTCTTACAGTGATATGAACTGGTTCAATATTGGAGGGATTGCAACACGGTAGAGAATTGTAAAAATGACTACAGTTGGGCCTGAGGTTAAAGAGTGTGGGTGGGTTAAAAAGTATAGACGGGATCGGAGGGTGTACTGGACATGGATGACACATCAGCAGAGGTCTGGATGAGCTCAACTTTATCCATGACGCAAGACAGGGACTGAGTTGGACATCAGAGAAATGGATGAAGGTCTTAAAAGCAGATGAAACAGGAGTGGAGATGGACAGTGTTATAAAGATGGAAGCATTATCTTGGTAATGGAGAGACTACTGGCTTGGACGCACAGGTAAGATCACATAGGGTGCTTCAGCTGCGGTTTGCAAACCTGACTAGATTCCCAGATAAATCTTCAGATGTGAATGAGAATAAAAGATGGGATAATGGGGATATTAATTTTACTGAAATTATATTTCCCCATTTTTTCCAAATATTCTTCCATTCACATAAACTTTGTGACATGATGTCCCAAAGACACGACTGCCTTTTTAGTTTTACTTTTTAGTCTTAGAGATGGAGTGCAGAAACAGGCCCTTTGGCCCACCGAGACTGCACCGACCAGCGATCCCCGTACACAAACACTATCCTACACACTAGGGAGAATTTACAATTTTTACCGAAGCCAATTAAACTACAGCCCTGTGCATCTTTGGAGTGTGGGAGGAAACCAGGGTTCCCGGGGAAATCCCACGTGGTCACGGGAAGAACTTACAAACTCCAAACAGACAGCACTCGTAGTCTGGATGGAGCCTGGGTCTCTAAGGCAGCAGCCTTTACAACGCCACCGTGCCACCCTAAAGTGCTGAACGTAGTTTCTCAAACTTGCCGCTCTTAAACCCGGTCAGTGACCGGCCGTTCCTGCAATATTGTCTTGCTCATTTTTATATGGAAGTTAAAAAAAGACACAATGTGCTGGAGTGACTCAGCGGGTCAGACAGCATCTCTGGAGAACATGGATCGGTGACGTTTCAGGTCGGGACTCTTCTTCAGAATGATTGGAATAATTTTTATGGAAGCATTTTAATACCGTGATCGCACAGCAGCATCATGAACCTTGGCACTTTTATGATATAAAGATGCAGTTAGGTTTAAGTTTCCTATATTATCCTAAACTAAAATCACCCAACAACACAGATCAAAGTCCCATAACCGTCAAGCCTTAGTGACTAAACATGATCAGTTAGTGGGTAGTTCTACCTTTTCTTTGTGGACCAAATCAAACCGGATAGATTTTTTCTCTTTGGAAGGTGCTTTCTCACACACGTGCTTCTGATGTTTGGAAACAAAAAGATGAACATGATTTCAGAGCTATTCAGCAGAAACAAAACAAGGCTAACAAGTTACATCAGGTTTAGGCTTATTATTGTCATGTGTACTGAGGTACAGTGAAAAGCTTTGTTTCACATGCTATCCAAACAGATTAAATATTACTACACATAAATACAATCAAGTCAAACGCAAATACAATAGGTAGAGCAAACGGGAAGTTACAGAGTGCAGACTGAGCCACAGGGAGCCTCAATTGAAAAATTGTTTTTCAATGTTAGAAATGTAGACAAAAGTAGTAAAGATGAAGAAAGATATTTCACTGAAAGAGAGCATTAAATGATGCAATGAAGACTCACGGTAAAGTATATGGTGGTCGCTACAAATCGCAGACTAGAGTGAATATTAGAGAGCAGTTACAGACATAGTCATGCTGTGACTTGATTGCTAGGTTAGGGTTAGTGTTACAATCTATAAAGATACAGAGGAAACCTGAAATATGTTATTGTAAAACTTTAACCTAAGATTTAAATGCGGAAATAGACCCTGGCTTAATTAATGATTTAGACGAGGGAATTAAATGTAACATCTCTAAGTTTGCGGATGATACAAAGCTGGGTGGCAGTGTGAGCTGCGAGGAGGATGCTGAGGCTGCAGGGTGACTTGGATAGGTTGGGTGAGTGAGCAGATGCATGGCAGATGTAGAATAATGTGGATAAATGTGAGGTTATCCACTTTGGTGGCAAGAACAGGAAGGCAGATTATTATCTGAATGGTGTCAGATTAGGAGAATGGTAGGTGCTACAAGACCTGGGTGTGCTTGTACATCAGACACTGAAAGTAAGCATGCAGGTACAGCAGGCAGTGAAGTAAGCCAATGGCATGTTGGCCTTCATTGTGAGAGGATTTGAGTTTAGGAGCAAGATGGTCCTACTGCAGTTGTACAGTGCCCTGGTGAGGCTGCACCTAGAGTTTTGTGTGCAATTTTGGTCTCCTAATTTCAGGAAGGACATTATTGCTATTAAGGGAGTGCAGCGTATGTTCACCAGGTTAATTCCCGGGATGGCGGGACTGATGTATGATGAAAGAATAGGTCGACTTGGCTTGTATTTGCTGGAATTAAGAAGGATGAGAGGATATCTTATAGAAACATAAAGTTTTTAGAGGATTGGACAAACAGGGTAGATGCAGGAACAATGTTCCCGATGTTGGGGGAATCCAGAACCAGGGGTCACAGTTTAAGAATAAGGGTAGGCCATTTAGGACTGAGATGTGGAAAAACCTTTTCACCCAGAGAGCTGTGAATCTGTGGAATACTCTGCCACAGAAGGCAGTGGAGGCCAATTCACTGGATGTTTTCAAGAGAGAGTTAGATTTAGCTCTTTGGGCTAAGGGAATCAAGGGATATGGGGAAAAAAGCCTGAACGTGGTACTGATTTTGGATGATCAGCTGGCTCGAAGGGCCAAAGGGCTGAATGGCCTACTCCTGCACCTATTTTCTGTTTCTATCGGAGGCATACATGGCAAATTATGCCAATTGATCCGTTTCTGATCTTGCCTTAATGTGACACGACAGTGGCTTTGGCAGAGTAATTATCTGAAAGTATTACCCCTCAAAAGGGTTTATGGCAACCAGAAATTCCAATTGCAATCTTCACAATGGAGGTACAACATATTTAGTCACTTGGTCATTCTCATAGCCTACTATAAAAGCAGAAAGTTCTGCAAACACTGTAGTGGGAAGTGAAACAGATACAGTTTCAGGTTTAATCCCCCCCCCCCTCGTGTCTTTCCAGCATTTTTGATGTTTTTACTTCCTCAGAGTGTGAAAACAAAAGAATCTGCGGCTGTTGAGACGTGAAACAGAAACAGAGGGTCTGGGGCCTGGTACATTAATCCTGTTTCTCTTTCTGTGACTGACTTTGAGCATTTCCAGCGTGTTTTGTCTTTTTAACCGGCTGTATTACTGTCTTGAGTGGGGGATATCTGGAGATAATAGAATAATGAGAGGATAGAATAACAAACTTAACCACACATTTGTTTGTGTCGAATGCAGCCAACTCTAGGATAAAGTAGCTAGTAGATCATATCCAATTAGTAGATCATATCCAATTAATTGTATCAGTGAGGTAAGAATATCAAATATTCTATATAATGTATAAATCTATATAAAAATATACAATTGGAGGTGCATAAATTACGTTCTACTATAATACACTGAATTCAGTTTTGCGTATAAATGTTGCCAACAAACCTGTAAGTCTCTCATAAACATCTTCACTTCACATTGCTGACATTCCGTCATATTATTTTTACATTCTTTTTCCAAGTGATCTGCCAGTTTTTTTCTTAAAACCATCAATCCACAACCTGTACTGCAGGGTATCAGTGAAAATTCACACTGAGTTACGTGATCCTGGAAACAATTTAAAAAAGTTCAGAGACACAACATCAATGACAGAAATGACAATAGTTAAAATCTTTTTTTGTAAATCAAACAAGCAGCAACTGTTTAAAACCAACATTTAAACACAGAAGAGATACTGGCTTGGATTTTTCAGTGCCTGTTTCTAAGAACTTATTTTCTCTAAATAAAATAGATTTTCTGGAATTCTCATCTTGCGGTCCCACATGGTGTCGGAGCCAAGCGACTAAACCCTGAGCCACTAATTGGGTGCCAGGATCAGGTCAGGTGGAAAAAAAACGTCAACCAAACTTGAAAAACGAATCTTCCGGCTCTGGGTATCACTGACAGAGCTAGTATGTAACATCCTTCCCTAACTGTTAGAGAGCGTGAAGGTGAGTGGTCTTCTTGAAGTACTGTAGCACATAAGGTGCTGCACATTGCGCTAGGGTAAGGCACATCTGATTAAAGTGCGCCACACTGCTGTAAGTTAGCGTGCATCTGATAAAGGTGGGTTCACACTGCTGTAGGGCAAGGTACATCTAATGAATGTGGGTCTACACTGCTCTAGTGCAAGGTACATCTGATGGTGGGTCACAGTGCTGTAGGGCAAGGAGTTCCTGGATTTAGAACCACATAATGGGCAGGAAAAATAATTCCAAGTCGGGGTGCTCTGCAATTTGGAGAGGAAGTGGACAGGGTTGCGTTCCCATGTACAGGTCCACCACTGATTTTTTGGCACTGGGTGGTAAGGCATCCCTCGTGGTTGTACAGGTTTATATATTAATGAGTTGGATGAAAAAGTAGGTGTTCTGATTAGTAAATCCGCAGATAAGATGAAAATTGGTGGAGTTTTTCGGCCGAACGCACTACTCTCTGCAGAGCCTTCTTGTCCTGGGAAGAGCAGTTCCCAAACTAGATTGTAATGTTTCCGGACAAGATGCTTTCCACAGCCACTGAGTTGAAGCACTGGAGGATCCTCAGAGACACTCTGAATTTCCTCAATTGCCTGAGGAGGTAAAGGCGCTGCCTTGCCTTACTCACCAGTGCGGCAGTACAAGCCATAATCATGTCATAAGGTCATAAGGAATGGGAGTAGAATTAGGCCATTCGGCCCATTAAGTCTACTCCATCATTCAATAGTTGCTAATCTATCTCTCCCTTCTAACCCCATTCTCCTGCCTTCTCCACATAACCTCTGACACCTGTACTAATCAAGAATCTATCTATGTCTGCCTTAAATACTCAAAAGTGAAAATGTAAGTGGAAAGGTTTGTAAAGAATATTTACGGCATGATAGCCTTGATCAGTTGGAGCATGGAGTGGAGAAGTTGCTATGACAAAGTTCCCCATATTAAATAAATTGTACACAGAGACAATTCTAAAATAAAAAGGCAGCAAAAGTGATCAGCGCAGAGTGGATTTGTAAGCAGGATATTTAAGATTAAAATCTTTGGATGCTTGGAAGGGATGATAGAGGGGTCCTTATGAAAGTCAGTGCTTCAGTAGAATGAACGGGCTTCTTTGCCAATCTTGCAGGAAGTTGTATTATAAATTGATTCCTTCATGATTTATTTTGACACCAGACAACTAAATTAAATTTTAAAACGTGAAATTTCACCTGCTCTATAACCCACCTCATAATTCTTCATTACATTCTTCCAGTTACAACCAGGATTGATGCAATGCACTTTCAAATCCAAGATCTCTTTGGAAACTGCAGCATCACTGAACATCTTAAAATTAAAAAAAACAATTAATTCCTTAAACTGGTTTGAGTGAATTGATCATGGATTTCGTTTGGTTTAGTTTAGTTTAGAGATACAGCGCGGAAACGTGCCCTTCGACCCACCGAGTCCGCACCTCCCAGCAATCCTCACACATTAACACTATCCTACATTAAGGGCAATTTTTAAATTTCTACCAGGCCTATTAACCTACAAACCTGTACGTCTTTGTAGTGTGGGAGGAAAGCGAAGTTCTCAGAGAAAGCCCGCGCAGGTCACGAGGAGAACGAACAAACTCAATACAGACATGCACCCGCAGCCAGGATCGAACCAGGGTCTCTGGTGCTGCAAGCATTGTAAGGCAGCAACTCTACCGCTGCTCCACTGTGGTTAGAGTTTTATTTAAAATTTTTAAATCAGTTCTCAAAAGGTTGTCTGTACAATGAAATAGCTTTTGTTATTTAATTAAGCCAACCATATGAAGCATATCTGTGGCAGTTTAAAATGTCACTTGATCAAAATACTATTTCCTCTTCTGACAACAAAGGTTATTTGAAATGTTGTCACGACAATTCAAGTACTTTTGTCTGCATTTCCTTAAAATATTGGTAAAACATATTGGCACATTTCCTTCTTAACATTAGGGAAAAAAGGGTGAAATTATAAAATAGTCTCTATTTGGGAGAGAATGTTTGAAGATGATGGTATTAAAGATCTTGATATGTATAAGTTACATGCCATGAATTTACTAACAGGAGCTCTCAAAAACAAATCGAGCCATGATGTGAATGCAAGAAGCTATTTTAAAGAGGAGTCAAACAGAGTCAGAGTTGTTCAGCAAGGAAAAACAGGCCCTTCTGCCCAACTCAACAATGCCTATCTATACTGATTCCACTTGCCTGTATTAATTACATGTCCCTCCATGCCTTTTTCATTTTAGTACCTGTCCAGTTATCTCTTGAATATTGTTACCATTTAAGAGAATTGAAAGTGGGTTAAAGAAACAAGGAACAGGTTTACAATACACAAAGTGCTGAAGTAACTCAGTGGGTCAGACAGCTGCTCTGGAGAACATGGATAGGCAATATGCTTGTTATTTGGCATATTCGACAGTGGCATCTTGGGCCAAAGGGTTTGTTCCTGCGCTGTACTGCTCCATGTTCCATTTATTACTTATCAATATTTTAAAATCATTTTATGCAGCGTGCAAGGTCCAAATCAACCCTTCATCCTCGGGAGAGGTTGTAGAAACTAAACATTCATTGTTGCTGTAGACTCTACCCCGCAATCTTATGTCAGCCGTCTAAGACTCTTCTGAAGGGACTAAAAATATTCCTTGAAATGCAGCAAACTAATGTAAAAAACAAGCTTGGGGAAGCCCCCAATATTTTGAAAAGCAACTTTCATATTTAGGATACTACACATGCACCAACTGGAAACAGATTTTTTTTCCCATGTGAAAATATAGAACGTATTACACCAGAGTCTCAATTGCAAAAAGTATTTGAAATGCTTCACGTAAAAGCACAATAAATGAATTTCCTGCCTGTTTTAATAGATGTGAGAATTTGTGGTAACGTTACCACAGTGTATTTGGTCTTTACAAAGAACTGTTATGACATAGAGAATGGAAATATTTCTTTAAATGGCAGTCAATGTCTGGTTAATACGTCAGAGCCTCAACTCCTCCCATTTCAGTCATATTTTGATGACAAAATGGAATTTGCAAATCTTAAATAACAACTGATGTTTAATTTTTGACATAAAGAATTTTGAGAATCATTGATAATGACTAAAGATAGAATTATGTTTTCAATTCAAAAAATTATTTTCATATATTCTCTGTGGATTTCAGAATGAAGATGGTATTTTAGTGGCATCTCCACACATGGAAAATTACTGATATAATTATTTTAACTGCGCCTCTTTCCCTCCACAGAATTGCCCAGAGATGCAGAGTGCCATTAGTACAGTTGCAGAAACAAGAAACTGTAGATGCTGGTTGACAAAATTCAAAGGCAAATTCATTTATATCAAGAGGACTGGAATGCAAAAGCTGAGATGTAATGCTGAGGCTCTATAAGGTGCTGTTCAGGCCGCATTTGGAGTACTGTGAGCATATTTGGGCCCCATATCAGAGGAAGGGTGTGCTGGTCTGGAGAGGGTCCAGAGGAGGTTTACAAGAATGATTCCAGGAACGAGTGGGTTAGCATTGGGACAGGCGTTACATCTCATGCAGTTGCAGGGGCAAGTACCTGTGGAAGAGGTGCTTTGTGCTTACGGTTGTCTCTATTAATAATATGCAATTAGCTACCAGTTTTGGGGTTTTTAAAGGTAAACATCATTTAAATGAACAAAGAATTTAATGGCAGAGCATTATTGCTCTTGGTTTTCTGTATTACTTTGAACAATTTTAGATAGAAATACAAACACTACTCATTAAAAGATTCTGAGCTGTTTTGGGGGGGGGGGGGGGGGACCAACCACAGTAGAGATGTTAGTGGACTCCAATGCTGAAAGTGAGCAACAGTTTAATAATATTCCAATATACTAATAAATATCAATCAATACATTCAACATCACAAAAATGTTCTACTTATTTTAATATTTTTTTAACCATTTTGTTAGCACCAAAAGTGTTAAATATCAAGCTGAATGAATAGCCATTGTAATAAAATTCCATACCTTTCCCAAAGCCAAAATGCTATCTTCATTTACACTCTGTGGGTCATCTTCCTTACATTTTTGGCAGACTGAACTTGTATTGTATCTGTTTGACGTAAGCATAATAGTTCAATATGAATATCTACATCAAACCAGATTAGAATAATAAGCAAGATGGAAATATATTTAAATCGTAAATCATTATCGTTAACCTTTCTACATTTTAAATTTGGAATTAAACCCAATTAAAGGAAGTGCACAGAATACAATGGTTAGATTTATCAAGAATGAACTCTCATAACCAACTAAAATTATTCTCTGCCCATCAACAGCACTGTGTACACAGACGTACAAACACCTCTCTCAGCTTGTAGGGGACAAAAATGAACATTTCCCTTCCCTAACAAACTTGCTTCCTCAAAAATGTTTAATTTACATAAGATAGACACAGAATGCTGGAGTAACTCAGCATCTCTGGCGAGAAGGAATGGGTGACGTTTCGGGTTAGTTTTCTTCATCATAAGTATTGTTTTACATCTCTCCACATCACCGTCTATATCTCTTTCCCTTTCCCTTGACTGTCTGAAGAAGGGTCTCGACCCAAAACGTCACCCATTCCTTCTCTCCAGAGATGCTGCCTGTCCCGCTGAGTTACTCAAGCATTTTGTGTCTATTTTCAATTTAAACCAGCATCTGCAGTTCTTTCCTGCATATTTACATACTGATCAGCTTTCGTGAGAAAAACGAGTTGATTCCGTGGTCATTTTGAGGTACTTTTTCCTCACAAAAGCTGATAAATACAAGTCAGAAATGACACGGTGGTCCAATGGCTTTTCTCCAGTGAAAGCCCCACTTGCTCAGTTCCAGTAAGATGTTCACGATGCTCACTCCCATGTAAATGCCCCATGATGTCATTCTCAAAGGGGCTGTCCTGGGTTTTCTCACCGGCTGCCAGCCTCCCTGGTGCTGGGGCAGCTAACGTTCCCTATTTATTATCACTTTTAAAAAAAATAATGCTATTTGCAAATAAATTAAATCAATATTGTAAAAGTGTCACAGTCTGTGGAGTCATGCAGATCAGGCTGCAAACCATCAGCGTGGCTGACAAAAGCAGCATGTTTATATTTATAATGCTCTGCAAGATAGCCACGCAAAACATTTTACAGATAGGATGAGGGATAGCTACATGTGGAATGCATCAAATGTGTTAAGTTGTATGTTTCATTTTAAAATGTTGACAATCTTTTAATCCTTCCTAGCCTGTCAACTTACAAGGTAACTAATAGAAACATTCAGCATAGATATAGACCCTTCGGCCTAACTCGTCCATGTTGACCACGATACAAGCCCCATCTGCCCATGTTGTGCCCATATTGCTCGGAACCTTTCCTATCCAGGTACCCGTCCAAGTGTCTTTTAAATGTTGATATAGTGCCTGCCTCAAATTCCTCCTCTGGCAGTTCCTTCCATATACCCACCACCCTCTGAGTGAAAAAGTTGCCCCTCAGGCTCCTATTAAATCTTGCTCCAATCACTGTAACCCTATGTCCTCTGGTTTTTGATTCCCTACCCTGGGTAAAAGACAGTAATATCGTACCGATGTTTAATTAATTTAAAAAGTGACAATGTCTTTCATCAGTATCATTTAAGCAAGTAATTGGCTAGCCGACAAAATGTTCTGAATGTTCTCGGAGCAATTATTTTTAGTCAAGTACAGAAATGACAAACTGATAGTAAATAAAAGGTAGAAGAGACTCACTTGACGATCCACTCCACACAAGCCCAGCAGTATCGATGGCCACACAACGTTTGGTATGCCTTCTTCAAGACGTTTTTACAAAAGCTGCACAGGTACTTCTCCTCCGGTACATCGTCACAGATATTTTGTGGGAAGCCAGAGGGTAACTCGTTTTCATCAGGTGAGGATTGCACCCCATTGCATATAAAGCCGTTGGATTCTTGCGCCATTAGAAACCGGTTATGCACCCAGGGTTTCCTATTAAAAAAGTAGCAAGGTTCCTGTGAGTGTTCGTCGAGCGATCACAGCAGCAAATGTCAAATGAGAGCAAGTCAAGGTTTTACTTTGCCCAAGGAGGATGAGTAAACTTCATACTTCAGCTGTGCTTTTTAAAAAAAAACCCTGCTATGACAAATCTGGAAATTTTTACTCTGTTTATACTAAATGTACACACGTACACGAACAAAATCAGCAGAGTTTCCTGTAAACGCCTATTGGTTTACACAAAGTAGATTATTTGTATTATAACAAGAAAATGAATGCGCAATGAAATGTTGGACCTCAATACTGGGGTCAATAGGACTACTAACTCACTGTGCATCCTATCGAGGTACGCCCGGATGTGAATTCATTGGTTAATGGAAGAAGAAGAATGTTTTGAAAGTAACTGGAATTTAAAGATTGGATTTAAACAGATGGACTGAAGGGAATGATGCTTGGAATTTTATATCCCATGCCAAAGTACAACAGGAGGCAAGTATAATTCCCATTCTGGTTTTGATAGTGCCTTTTGTGGAATTTTGTCCTGGATTCATTGGAATTTGTCCTGACAACATGATCCTTTGGCAACATCAATAATAATTATAATAATAATACATTTTATTTATGGGCGCCTTTCAAGAGTCTCAAGGACACCTTACAAAAATTGAGCATGTAGAGGAAAAACATGTAAGGGGAATGAAATAAATAGTAGAGACATGACTAGTACACAAAGTAAAGACAGAATTCAATACAAAACACAGTATGAGGCAATTAATGCACAGATGAAAAGGGACGGGGACGTTGGGCTAAGGATAGGCAGAGGTGAAGAGATGGGTCTTGAAGCGGGACTGGAAGATGGTGAGGGACACGGAATTGCGGATCAGTTGGGGGAGGGAGTTCCAGAGCCTGGGAGCTGCCCTGGAGAAGGCTCTGTCCCCAAAACTGCGGAGGTTGGACTTGTGGATGGAGAGGAGACCGGCTGATGTGGATCTGAGGGACCGTGAGGGTTGGTAGGGGGAGAGGAGGTCAGTGAGATATGGGGGGGCCAGATGGTGGAGGGCTTTGTAGGTGAGGACCAGGATTTTGTAGGTGATCCGGTGGGAGATGGGAAGCCAGTGAAGTTGTTTGAGGACTGGAGTGATGTGATGCCAGGATTTGGTGTGGGTGATGAGTCGGGCGGCTGCGTTCTGGACCAGTTGGAGTCTACCTCTTTAGGTTTGACCCCTGCCACTGAGAACCCACCTTTTCTTTGATCCACTATCAATCAATTAACAGCACAGCCTTACATTCTGACAATCCCTAGCTCTATTGTTGGTAATTGAAGTCAACATCATGTCAGACATGAAAATACACTGCTCTCCATAATGTTTGGGACAAAGAACAGCCATTTATTTATTTGCCTCTTATACTCCACAATTTGAGATTTGTAATAGAAAAAAATAAAAATCACATGTGGTTAAAGTGCACATTCTCAAATTTTAATAAAGGTCACTTTTATACATTTTAGTTTCACCATGTAGAAATGACAGCAGTGTTTATACATAGTCCCCCCATTTCAGGGCACCATAATGTTTGGGACACAGCAATGCCATGTAAATGAAAGTAGTCATGTTTAGTATTTTGATGCATATCCTTTGCATGCAATGACTGCTTGAAGTCTGCGATTCATGGACATCACCAGTTGCTGGGTGTCTTCTCTGGCAATGCTCTGCCAGGCCTGTATTACAGCCATCTTTAGCTTAAACTTGTTTTGGGGGCTGGTCTCCTTCAGGTTTCTCTTCAACATATACAAGTCATGCTAAATTGGGTTCAGATCAGGCGATTGACTTGGCCACTCAAGAATTTACCATTTTTTAGCTTTGAAAAACTCGTTTGTTGCTTTAGCAGTATGTTTGGGATCATTGTCTTGCTGTAGAATGAACCGCCGGCCAATAAGTTTTGAGGCATTTGTTTGAACTTGAGCAGATAGGATGTGTCTATACACTTCAGAATTCATTATGCTACTACAGGTGCACAACCTTTTATCCGAAATTCCAAATAACGAAAAGCTCCGAATAGCGGACATTTTTTCGGTCCTTGAAGAAAGGTCCTTGAAGACGTTCACCGAGGGCGGCCCACAGAGGTGACAGCGGAACCTCTGGTCGGTCCTCGAAGAAAGGGGAACTAAATCCCCATTCATAAAAGAGAAGGTGAGGGTATATTGCGCGGGAGGGTTAATAATTGACAATCTGCTGCTGCCTGCCCGCTGAGTTAAAAAGTTCCCACGTGAGTCTTGCGTGGGAACTTTTTAACTCAGCGGGCAGGCAGCAGCAGATTGTCGCTCCCTTCAGTTTCACCCCACCTACACCCCTCTGCTTCCTGGCCATGTGTGTGACCCCTTCCCTCCCCTCTCCAGCTCCCCGCCCATTGCACCGGCGCGGGGGCTTTGCACTGTCTTCACGTCGGCGATGCCAGCAGATCAGTGCCAGTCACCGGAGACGTCAGGACCAACGGGACACCGACCCCCAGGCCCACTTCAAGCACGGAGATCCCAGAGACCCACAGCCAACAGCAGCCCAGCCCCGTTCCAACTCCAGAGGAACTCGCTCCCCATAGGGACAGAAGCTGATGGTGTGCAAGGCACGTCTTGTTCTTGGGGTTGCGGATGAGGGGGCGTAGCTCAGGCTGTGACGTCTCCGGCCACCCCCCTGTACAGGAGCTGAGACTGGGAACTGTACCGCCCTTGCAGGTGAGCAGGAGAGTGGGGTTGTTTGCAGTTGCAGAGGGAGGGGGCAAGGGCGGTACAGTTCCCAGTCTCAGTTCCTGTCCAGGGGGGTGGCCAGAGACGTCAGGACCAACGGGACACCGACTGCAAGCACGGAGATCCCAGAGACTCACAGCCAGCAGCAACTCTAGCCCAGCCCCGTTCCAACCCCAGAGGAACACGGGTTGCGGATGAGGGGGTGCAGCTCGGGCTGTGGGCGAACTGCCACTTGTCGCTGTAGCGGCCCATCGGGGAGCAGGTTCCTGTTGGTCCTGACGTCTCCGGCCACCCCCCTGGACAGGAGCTGAGACTGGGAACTGTACCGCCCTTGCCCCCTCCCTCTGCAACTGCAAACAACCCCACTCTCCTGCTCACCTGCAAGGGCGGTACAGTTCCCAGTCTCAGCTCCTGTACAGGGGGGGGGGGGGGGCGGAGAAGTCAGGACCACCAGAAGCCGCTCCCCGATTGTCCGCTACGGCGACAAGTGGCAGTTCGCCCACAGCCCGAGCTGCGCCTCCTCATCGGGACACCGACCCCCAGGCCCACTGCAAGCACAGTGATCCCAGATCAGCCAACTCCAGAGGAACACGCTCCCCGTAGGGGCAGAAGCCGATGGTGTGCAAGGTACGTCTTGTTCTTGGGGTGGCGCAGCTCGGGCTGTGGGCGAACTGCCACTTGTCGCCATAGCGGCCCATTGGGGAGCGGATTCCTCTGGAGTTGGAGGGGGAGGGGGGTATTGTGCTGTTTGATCGCCCCCTGCTACCCCAGGGACAGGGAGACACAGCGGCTTTTGAGAATGGTGGGCAATCACTTCCAAAGTTCTGCCCACACAGTCAGTACACCTCTCCTACACTTGTCTCCCGCACTAAGATCATCTCGCAGAGAATGATCCCAGCCTAACCCTCCCTATTCTGCAAGAAAAAACTACATTGAAGACTCAAACTCGCGATCGAGTAACTGCCGGGATCGAGGCGCAAACTCGCGACCTTGCGGATATGAGCCGAGCACTCTACCACTGAGCCAGCCGTTAAAATCTACGCTAACAATCTTCCATTCCGAAGGCCAAAAAATTCAGAATTACGAAAAGTGTCTGGTCCCAAGGCTTTCGGATAAAAGGTTGTGCACCTGTACAATCAACAGTTGTATCCCCAATGAAGATAAGTGAGCCAGTACCTTCAGCAGCCATACATGCCCAGGCCATAACACCCCCACCACCCTGTTTCACAGATGAGATGGTATGCTTTGGAACTTGGGCAGTTTAGTTTAGTGATACAGCACGGAAACAGGCTTTTTCAACCAGCGATCCGCGCACATCAACACTATCCTATACCCACTTGGGATAATTTTTACATTTACCAAGCCAATTAACCTACATACCTGTACGTCTTTGGAGTGTGGGAGGAAACCGAAGATCTTGGAGAAAACCCACACAGGTCACGGGGAGAACATACAAACTCCGTACAGACAGCACCCATAATTAGGATCGAACTCGAGTCTCCGGTGCTGCCTTCGCTGTAAGGTAGCAACTCTACAGCTGCGCCACCATGACCACTTTTCCCTCCTCTCTACTTTGTTCCTTCTCTCCTCTATACTTTGCTCTTGCCATCACTCTGATATGTTAATCTTCATCTCATCTGTCCACAAGACCTTTTTCCAGAACTGTGGCTGCTCTTTTAAGTACTTCTTGGCAAACTGTAACCTGACCATTATATTTTGTATTTCTGTATTTCTGTTCATGAAGTCTTCTGCGGACAGTGGTCATTGACAAATCCATACGTGGAGTGTTTCTGATCTGTCAGACAGGTGTTTGGGGATTTTTCTTTATTATAGAGAGAATTCTTCTGTCATCAGCTGTGGAGGTCTTCCTTGGCCTGCTCGTCCCTGTGCGATTAGTAAGCTCACCAGTGCTCTCTTTCTTCTTAATGATGTTCCAAACAGTTGATTTTGGTAAGCCTACGGTTTGGCCGATTCTTGTTTCTCAGTCTCATAATGGCTTCTTTGACTTTCATTGACACAACTTTGGTCCTCATGTTAATAAACAGCAATAAAAGTTTCCAAAGGTGATGGAAAGACTGGAGGAAAGACTAGGTGTGAGAGCTCTCTTTTACCTGCATTTAGGAGGCAATTAACCACACCTGAGCAATTACAAACGCCTGTTAAGCCATGTGTCCCAAACATTATGATGCCCCGAAATGGGGGGGACTACACAGCTGTAATTTCTACATGGTGGAACCAAAATGTATAAAAATTCATTAATTCATCGTTGAAAACATTAGCGACGCGGTGGTGCTAGTTTCCAACGGGAACGGTGACGGACGCACCACACATCTCTGTCCTCCAGTTCCCGCAGACTTCCAACAGCTGGAAGTATAGGATTTTGGTGTGTGTGCTCTATCATCATTCCTCACAATGCTATGTACGACAGTGATCGCAACTTCTACTGAAGTGTGGATGGCCGTTGGCTCGCTAGTTCATCCGCCCTTTGACAGGTCTTGCTTTTGGTCCTGCTGGGGGTCCACACCCCCCACCTCACCTGGCAAACCAGATGGGGGAGACGGTTTAATCGCTGACCATCCGACCATGGAGCAGGTTGCACGGGATTACATGGTACCTGCGGCGGGGGGGGAAACTCCCCCCAACCCGACCATAGAAATGGCCTTTGCTAAAATCTGACAATGTGCACTTTAACCACATGTGATTTTTTCCTATTACAAATCTCAAGTTGTGGATTACAGAGGCAAATAAATAAATGATGGGTCTTTGTCCCAAACATTGTGGAGGGCACTGTACAAAGGCTATTAGCATTTAGAACAAAATTACAGAAAAATTAAGAAAAATGGCTAAATCTTGAGGCGGATAATGTTAACAAAGCAGTTAACAAAGTACTTGCAGCACAGAGCATAAAAACGGGGAAATTCTGTCTATTAAAACATTCAATTTCATGTGTATTACTTTGACCAATTCCAGGTACCACATTTTGATGAGCTGTGAAAAATGTTAAAGAAGGTATAAACAATTGACTAGAATAATTCCAGGGATGAGAGATTATATATACATGGAAAGAGGCCCTTCGGCCCATATTGCGTACACCGACCAAGATGCCCTATCTATACGAGTCTCAGCTGCCCGTTTTTGGCCCATATCTCTATAAACCTATCCTGTCCATGTACCTGTCCAAATGTCTATTGAATGTTGTTATGGCACCTGCCTCAAGGGCCTGTCCCACTTACGTGATTTTTTCGGCTACTTGCCGGAACCCGTCATAGTTGCAGCAGGTCACTGAAAATATTCTAAATGTTGAAAATCCAGCGGCGACCAGAAAAAGGTGCGACTCTTTGGGTGACTACTCACGTTCAAAAAGGGGTCACCCCGCGATGTCGTACCGTTTTCTGGTCGCCGCTGGATTTTCAACATTTAGAATAATTTCAGTGACCTGCTGCGACTATGACGGGTGCCGGCAAGTTGCCAAAAAAACTCGTGATTGGGGCAGGCTCTTCAACTACCTCCTCTGGAAGCTCATTCCATATGCTCACCACCCTATGTGTGGAAAAAGTTTCCTCAGGTTCCGATTAAATCTTTCCCCTCTCACTATAAACCTATGTCCTCTAATTCTTGATTCCCCTATTCTGGGTAAAAGACTTTGTGCATTTACTCTATCTATTCCACTCATGATCTTATACACCTCTATAAGATCACCCTCAACCTCCCTATAGTTCAGGTCCTCAAACCTTGACAACATCCTTGTAAAGCTTCTATGCACCGATTCAACATAACATCCTTCCCGTATCAGGGCGGGCCGAACTGTACACAATACTCCAACTGCAACCTCGTCATCATCTTGTACAATGATAACATAACATCCCAACCTCTATACTCAATACACAGGCTGATGAATACCAATTTACCCGAACAGCTTTGCCCTCTCCCACATTGGGCCCTCTGCATGTTGCCTGGGGAAACTTTCCAAAATCCACCCCATCTAAGCCCTATGCGAGTTCCAGTCCATATTGGGAAAGTTAAAATCCCCTACCTTATTAGTCTTGCAGCTGCCTGTAATCCCCTGGCATATTTGCTCTTCTAATTCCCGTTGACCTTTGGTGGCCTATCACCTCGGACTACTGCCGTGACATCCTCCTTTATCAACTAAGCAGCAACCCCTCCACTTTTACCTTTATCTCTCCTGTAACACCTGGACCCTGGAACATTAAGCTGTCCCTCCTTTAGCCAGTTTTCAGTAACACCTACAACGTGCCAGTCGCACGTACCTACCCACGCTCCGAGTTCATCCGCCATACTCGTCAGGCATCTTGCATTAAAATAAAGGCAATTCTATCCAAAAGTCCTCCCTCTCTCCCTGCCATGTTCCTGCCTATTCTGTCATCACCATCCATACCGACTTCTAGCGTCTCGCCTGCTTCAGTCCTGCAATGGATCTCAACCTCCTGCCTATTTAGTTTAAACCCACGTGTGTAGCACTAGCAAACCTGCCTACCAGGATATTGGTATCCCTGCAGTTCAGTGGTAAACCATCCCACTTGTACAGGTCACCTCCGCCCCAGAAGCCATCCCGATGGTGCAAAAATCGGAATCCCTGCCCCCTGCACCAACTCTTCAGCCACACATCCATCTGTCCTCTCTTCCTCTTCCGACTTTCACTAGTTCTTGGCGCAGGGAGTAATCCGGAGATCACTACCCTGCTTTTTCACCTTTTGCCTAATTCCCAATAATAATTTTGCAGGAACTCATTCCTTTTCCTACCCATGTCATTTGTGCCAATGTGAGAATGTCATGCAGCTGCTCCGAGACACCATGGACCTTGGCACCAGGGAGGCAACACAGCATCTTGGAGCCTTGTTTGCTGTCTGTGCCCCTAACGAGAGATTTGACAGTGGTAGTTAAAATCAACAAAGGTTTAGGTACAGCATATAAAGTAAAACCATGTCCAGTGGCTGTAGAATTCACCACAGATTAATTTTAGCTGTGAGACTTTCCTGTGTGGCCTAGTGAGTGACTGTATAAATATACACGGTCAAAGAGTGATGTGGCACACATTTAAAGTGACCAGCATCACCCATTCCAGTGAGGATTTTTTTCCAAGGAAAAATATTAAAAATAAAAACACACAATCTAGATTTACAATAATCTGTTTCTGAAGACAGACACAAAATGCTGGTGTAACTCAGCGGGACAGGCAACATCTCTGGAGAAAATGGATAGGTGACGTTTCGGGTTGTGACGCTTCTTCAGACGGAAGAGAGTTCGATTTAGCTCTTAGGGCTAAGAGAATCAAGGGATATGGGGAAAAATCTGGAACGGGGTATGGATTTTGGATAATCAACCATGATCATATTGAATGGCAGTGCTGGCTCGAAGGGCCGAATGGCCTACTCCGGCACCTATGTTTCCATGTTTCTAACAGCACCTCATATTCCACCTGGGTTGTTTACAATCTAATGGTATGACCATTGAATGATCAAATTTTAGATAACTAACCTACAAACTACCCTTCCTTCTGCCCCACCTGGTTGCACTAATTTCTCCCCTACCCCCTCAACCTCCACCTATATTGCCTCCTCTTGCTTCAGAACTCACACCTCTGCTATTCTTATCTCATACCTATTGTCTTTTCATCTCTGGCCATTATCCACCATCTGCTTATCAAATCTCCCCCTCACCTTATCCACCTATCATTTGCCGTGCTTTGTCCTGCCTTCCCAGCTTTCTCTCTCCCACGCCCCTCTTCCCTCCCCAACCACATAGTCTAACCACAAGTGGATAGAGTGGGAAAGAAGGCATGCCCAAAGGAAACAGAGTTAGGCTAATCGGCCCATCGGATCTGCTCTGCCATTCAATCATGGCTAATTTATCTAAACCCCATTCCCCTGCCTTCTCCCTGTAACACCTTTACCAATCAAGAACATAGCAATTACTACTTTATAAGTACTTTATAAATAACCCAAAGCCGGTCCCCACGGCTGTTGGTAGCAATGAATTCCACAGATTCAACACCCTCTGACTAAAGAAAATCCTCCTCATCCACTTTCTAAAGATCCTTTTATTCTGAGGCTATGCCCTCGGGTCCTAGACTCTCCCACTAGTGAAAACATCCACTCTGTCCAAGCCTCTATCCAGGTATGTGGCATGCTTGCTTTCATAGGACAGGGCATTGAGTATAAGAGTCAGGAAATCATGATGCAGATTTATAGGATTGTGGCTGCATTTGGAGTATTACGCGCAGTTCTGGTCGCCCCATTACAGGAAGGATGTAGAGGCTTTGGAAAGGGTGCAGGGGAGGTTTATTAGAATGATGCCTGGATTAGGGGATTTTTGCTACAGGGAGATGTTGCATAGACTTGAACTGTTTTCTCTGGAACGTCAGAGGTTGCGAGGTGATCTGATAGAATAATTATTTGAGGCACAGTGAGGATCGACAGTTGGAATCTTTTTCCCAGGATGGAGATATCAAATACAAGAAGGCATAGCTTTCAGGCAAGAAGGGCAAACTTTAAAAGGAGATATGCAGGGCAAGTTTTTTTTTTACACACCGAGGGTGTTGAATGTCTGGATCAATGTGTCGGGGTTGGTGGTTGAGATACTATATTGGCACTTGACTTTTGGATGGGCACATGGATATGGATTATGTGCAGGCAGATGATAGTTGGTCTTGGCATCATGTTCAGCACAGACATTGTGGGCCGAATGGCCTGTTCTTGTACTGTTCTATGTATGTCAACCACAGATTGCATATTACAATGGCAAGATTGTGTGCAAAGACTAGAAATTAACAGAGGAACCAGCAGAGAGGTAAGGGCAGGGCACAATTCTTAATTTTATTGCCAAAAATTGTGTGATTTAAAACCAAGAAGATCTGAAGTGTTGTTGTTATATCACTTAGCAACAGAATACATCAAAATGTAGGGTGAGAATTCCAGATTTATTAATATCCCACACATGATGACTTTTTAAAGATTATTTAAGGTCTCTGAATGCATAATCAAGCTGTCCACAGTGCCACTTACTTGAGGTAACACATTAATATCTGAATTTTACATCGATTCTAAAGGGGGAACAAGCAGCAAATGCACAGTATGGGTAGAAATACTGAAATTAAAGTGGAGCGCCGTTTTACTATGAACACAAAATCTGGAAACTTAAAGAAAATTTGCTCAGAACAATATTGCCGTATCTACGTCATAATTTCAACAATATCCCTCCTTCCCCCATCCCCCCCCCCCCCACACACACCTCACTTAATAATAATTTCAAAGAAATAACAAACTCAATTATCAAATTAGAATGAAAGACATTAGCAGTTTCATTCTGTTAAGACAGTTTGGAATTTTAGAAAAACAAAGGCAGAACAGTACAGAGCACTTAATGCTAGTCCCAGCTAAAGGAAGTAAGACAGTCTCTGGTAATTAAAAAGACCTTTATTGTTTGAGATGCCACTCAAAATATGTACAAGATAATACAATGAAGTTCTGTGACACCTTGAACATTATTTAATCTTTCCACGTGCAGGAAGGAACTGCAGATGCTGCTTTACGCCGAGGAGAGACACAAAATGCCGGAGTAACTCAGGCAGCATCGCTGGAGAGAAGGAATGGGTGAGACTAAAGAAGGGTCTCGACCCGAAACGTCACCCATTCCTTCTCTCCACAGACGCTGCCTGTCCTGCTGAGTTACTCCAGCATTTTGTGTCTACCTTTAATCTTTAGATGTTTGCTGGGCAAATAACTGCACTAACACACAATGCAAAGTTTGTGTCACTTCAATCTCCCTTTTCCAGACGTTTATACAACATCAACATTCAGTAGAATGTCGACCTGCCTGCAAGAGCAATCAGTCAAATCTCAAGATATTTACTTGTGGGGCTATGACTCGAAATTAGTTCATATCCACACCATTAAATTGCCTTTAAATGTGCTTGGATAGAATGATGCCTGATGTTCTGTGACAGCTCATGGAACACATTGAATGGCCCATGGCCAAGTGTTACACAGGGTACCCCAAAGCAAAGTCAGAATTTCTGTCTAGACTGAGGTTGATGGATAATTGCCAGAAAAAATTACCGTGTAGACTTCTAATTAAAGTAATTAACTCCAAGATTCAACAAGTTCTGAAACAAAAAAACATCTGTCTATTCCATCCATCAAATCACAGCGACAGGAGAATTTTAGCTCAGATACTAGTTGGTCTGTTAGTAATAGTACACTGCTGAAATGGGGCATCAGTTGAAGAAAAAAATAAGTTGATATCTAACTTGCTTTCAGAACTTCTATGGAGTTTGAACTGTAGTTAATTAAAATAGTCAAGTCTTTCCTAAAACTAAAATAATCATAATCATATTTTATTAGCCAAGTGTTTAAGAAAGAACTGCAGATGCTGGAAAAATCAAAGATAGACAAAAATGCTGGAGAAACTCACCCGCTGAATTTCTCCAGCATTTCTGTCCACCATTTATTAGCCAAGTATGTTTTGCAACATACGAGGAATTTAATTTGCCATACAGTCATACCAATAAAAAGCAACAAAACACACAAAATACATTTTAACATGAACATCCACCACAGTGACTCCTCCACATTCCTCACCGTGATGGAAGGTGAAAAAAAGTTAAATCTCTTCCCTTCTTTGTCGGGCCTCGAGCCTTCTGTTGACAGGACGATCTTGGCTCCCGTAGCCGATGGCGTTTGGGCCCTCGCGTCGGGCCGATCAAGCTCCCGAGCGAGGCCACCAGCTCCATGATGTTAGACCGCAGAGCGTCCGGAGATACGATCCGGAAAACAATCGCATCTCCGTCAAGGTAAGAGATTGAAAAAAAGTTTCCCTCAACCCCCCACCCCCACCCCCACATAAAACAAACCAGAGAACATTAACACAAACTTTTAAAACACACTAAAAATAACAAAAAAAAGACAGACAGACTGTTGGCGAGGCTGCCATCGTGGCGCCACCTGGTGGAATATAATTATCTGTCTAATTCAACATAATGGTAATCTCCTCATAATTGTACGTATAATGGGGAGGATTACAATGACAAAGGATACTAATAAATGTGGAAAGAACGGCAGATACTGGATTAAACAAAGATAGACTTAAAATGTTGGAGTCACTCATTTGCAGGCAGCATCTCTGGAGAGAAGGAATTGGTTTTGGGTTGCCTCTTAAGAAGGGTCTCGACCCGAATAATAAATGAATGCTCCATATTACTTCAGTAAAGAACAGACGCTCCAACCTACTCTCAATTTTACTGTCTCTGCTTTGCTGCATCTGCTCCAAAAAGGAGGTTTTCCACTCTCGGACATCCGAGATTACCTCGTTCTTTAGTAAATATCGTTTTCCCCTGCTGTCGTAGATGGATCCCTCACCTGCGTCTCCTCTGTGTCCCGTAGTTCCGCTCTTATTTCACCTCCCCTGCCCCCCCCCCCCCGAAATAATAATGATAGCGTTCCCCTGGTCCTACACCACAAGCCTTCGCTTCCGCCGCCTTCAATGTGATCCCACCACCAGTCACATCTTCACATCACCACCCATTCCCACAGAGACTATTCCCTCCTCAACTCATCCCTTCACACCCAAACCAACTCTTTCCCAAGTACTTTCCCCTGCAACCACAGGAAATGCCTCTTTCCTCCTGCCTCACCTCCATCCACTCCTCCCACTTTATCTAACTTTATCCTCTAACTTTATCTGCTGCATCTGGTGTGCCCAATGTGGCCTCCTGTACATCGCCGAGACCCATTGTAGACTTGGTGACCATCTCACGAAACACTTGCACTTGGCCTGCCGAGACATACTGGATCTCCCGGGTGCCAAACCTTTTAACTCTTATTCTCACACCAACTTTTCTGTCCTGGGCCTCCTCCATTGCCAGAATTAAGTCGCACACAAACTGGAGGACCAACACCTCATATTCCGCTTGGGTAGCTTACACCCCCAACAATATTAATATTGAATTCTCTTCTCTTCTTCCCGTCACCTTCTAACCGGTATTCCTTGCTCTGGCTTTATGGTTTTTCTCTCATCTCCCCCTTTTTAATCTTTTCACCTCTGGCCTTTATTCACCCATCTGCCCCACCTCACCTGCATCCATTGCTACTTGCCTAGGTCCCAACCTCACATCTCTTTCAGCTTTCTCCCCCCTCTTACAATGTCTGAAAGGTCCCAACCCAAAACATTGTCTATCCATGTTCTCCAGAGATGCTGCCAGACCTGCTGAGTTACTCCAGCACTTTGTCTTTATTTGCTTCTCAAGCATCAGATTTACAGAAGTACTAGTCTGGGATTTGCTTTGAGGTGTGGACAAACAGAATCAACAGCATTGCCAGGAAGATTTGCGCCTCTAGCCATTTTAGTTTAGGGTGGAAAATAATGCATCCCTGAGGCCACTCTAGAATTTCAGAGTTCTACAGGATTTAGCCATACAGAGAAGTGATCTGAACGGTGAGATCCAGCAGGCCTTGATGGACCGAGTGCAAGTGTTCCTCACTGATGAAAAGAAGATCATATTGGGAACCAGATGCAGCAGATTCTGAGCTTGATGTTCCCTTTATTATCTATATTACTAAAACCCTTTGTTTGTGCTGGCAATGTGTCACTCTGCTCTGCTTTTTCCTGTCTTCTTCCAATCGCTATGCCACAGCCTTTCCATTTTCACATACTCTACTCACATTTTCCCCGTCGAAGCAATAAACATATTCCCGTCGCATTCCGACCTATATTTCCGAAGTTATTCATGATATAAAGTTTAAAAAAAAGCCAAAACCGCTTTCTCAGAGAGCGTCCAGTGATGATGCATCACACAATGGGCTCTCAAGATGTCCAGGCCCTGGCACTGGCTCTGCGACCATGGGTAGGCCCTGGGGCAGGGGATGGGAGTGAGGGGAGGAGGATGATGGGGTCCCAACCCCCCTCCTTGCCCCTCTCCCTCTCTACCCCCCTCCCCTCCCTCTCTACCCCCCCCCCCCCCCCATCTCTCTTGGGACCTATAGAGAGTGGTAGAATATTGCGTTTGGGGACCAACCCCCTGCGACCACGAGCCCCCCCCCCCCCCGCGACCACGAGCCCCCCCCCTCCCATCTCTCTTGGGACCTATAGGGAGTGGTAGAATATTGCGTTTGGGGACCAACCCTCCCCTGCGACCACGATAAATGGATAATATGCTCATCATTTGTACATCGTAAAAACATGGCAATTTTTCTTCAAATGAAATTCACATCCAAATTTTACCAATGTACTAATTTAAACTTAAATTCATATAATGAGTTAATGTCTTCCCCACAAATATTCCATTGTTGATAATATTTCCAGGAATCATACCAAAGTCGCCACATCACAGTCTATATCTCTCGTTTCCCTTATCTCTAGCCAGCCTGAAGAAGGATCTCAACCCAAAACGTCACCCATTCCTTCGCTCCAGAGAAGAAATGGGTGACCCACATCAATTCTCCTCAGGATCCTTCCACTTACTATATAGGTCCTTTTAATTTAGATATATTTACTATATACTTTCCCTCACATTTGATCTCCCACACCTCACACTTTAAACAATTAAACTCCATCTGCCATTTCTCTGCCTATATCTCAAACTGATCTATATCCTGGCACATCTTTCTTCAACGTTCTTCACTATCCATAACTCCACCAATGTCTGCATCATCTGCAAACACTATCCACCCACCCACATTTTTGTCTAAGTAGTTTATATACCGCGCAACACCACTAGTCACAGACCTCCAGTCAGAGAAACACCCCTCCACCACTACAGTTCACCCTCTATGACCAAGTCAACACTCAAACTCCTTAAATTCGGTTCTATTACTGCATTTGAATCAAGCACAGATAGACAAATCCTTGCACATTGAAACTTGCACCATAGTGGATAGATTATTCATAGACCATTCAATGCTAGATATTGTTCAATTGGAGACACATAAAATTGACCCTTTTTCAGATTCATTGGAGTAGGGGGGAGAAAAGTGGAAAAAAAGATGCGGGTGAGACCGCGCCTGGCAAGTGATAGGTGGATACAGGCGAGAGGGGTGGTGGAGGAACAACATCTCGTATTCCGTTTGGGTAGCTTACAAACCCAACGGCATGAACATGGAATTCTCCAATATCAAATAATAACACCCCTCACCTCAGTGCTCACACATTTCTACAACCAGCTCCCCCCGTCCCCCTGTCACCCTGTTCCTTTCCCCTCCTTAGTACACTCATCTTCCACACCCGAGTCCCTATCTAAATTGGCAAATCCATTCAACAACATTGAGGTTAAGAAGTTGATGCTTACAGGAATCTGGGTGTGATGGTATACATAACAGTTAATATTGAGATATTGAGTTAATATTCTTCAGTGTGAAGAAGGGTCTTGACCCAAAACGTCACCTATTCTTTCTCTCCAGAAGCTTGTATGTTAGGGGGTGAAAGAATATCCTGGGTAGATAGGAACACTGAGCTCAGGTGACAATTGAATCAGCAATGATCATATTAAATGTCGGAGCAAGCTTGCGAGATTGAGTGGCAAGATCCTGCCCTTAACCTGCTGTTTGTATTCAATAGAATTGATTCCTCAGACAAAGGTGTGGCCTAAGACCAAACTACTTGGATTGCCTCATGCCGACTGAAGTTTTGGAAGAGATTTCATTAAAACATGCAACAAAAAAAAGAGGAATGACAGAATAGATACTGAAAATTATTTTGAATGGGTAGCAAGGCCATAACTGAGGTCGGCATCATTTTAAGATGATTCAGATTTTACGGTTGGAGGTTTGGAGGGATGTGGGCAACGATAGGGTATCTTGGCTGGCAAGGACACGTTGAGCCGAGGTGCCTCTCTGTGCTGTATGATTCTATTAGGAGAAACTTAAATAGACAGTCAATTTTTGAAATTCCTTAGGGAGGAGAATAGTCAAATGAACTGACATTCAAGGGAACATAATGCCGGCTTGAATGCGGACTGGAAGGTGATCATCTATTAAATACCAGATTTTAATTGAATATCTCAAGGATGGTTGTGGTTTGAGCAGGTTACTGTACAACAGTGAAGCATGGGCGACTTACCTACATCAAGATTGGAAATTGAATAATTTTCATCCCCGCCATCTTTGACGCATTCTGGGGGTTTCTTCGCAGGCCAAAATGAACAATGAATCTGTCCTCTCCCTGACCAATATGCCGAGCATCCCTGCGCCCTTCAAACAGAACCATCTCAGCTGGCTTGGACGTGTGCACAGGATGGAAAATGTACACATCCCCAAAGATGTGCTACACAGGGAGGTCGCCAAAGCAAGAAGGCCAAGAGGGAGGCCAAAGCTTCTCAATAAGGATAAGGTTAAAAGACGTGACACATTTTTAACATTGGCACTGACAGCTGGGAAGCAGTTGCTGAGGACCGGGGGTGGTGGAGAAAGGACCTCCAGGCAGGTATGAAACACCACAACATATGGTTGAGGACCCTGGAGGCATAACAACACACTCCTCCATCCAATGGCCAGAGACAACTTCACCTGAGAGGCTCTGCCTGTCAAGGATAGAGGTCTGGTCAGCCACAGCAGGACATGCAACTACAGATGAAACATTCCCCACTCCATGCAGGACAACGTCAAAGCCGCACCATCATCTCTCACAGATGGACGGATGCTAACCAACTGTGATTTACTCTGGTTTATCCTCCTACTACTCATTTCATATTTCATAAGATCATAAGTGATATGAGAAGTATTAGACCATTCGGCCTATCAAGTCTACTCCGCCGTTCAATCATGGCTGATCTATCTCATTCCCATTCTAACCCCATTCTCCTACCTTCTCCCCATAACCTCTGGCACCCGTACTAATCAAGAATCTATCTCTGCCTTAAATATATCCACTGACTTTGTCTCCACAGCCTTCTGTGGCAAAGAAAATTATTTAAATATTACTACTAGTACTATTCTGGATTCTATCACTACTACTCATTTTATATTTCAATACAAAAATGTAATTAGTCACATTAAAATGCACCACATAATGTGGTAAATGTTTTGGCACAACGGCAAAATAGGAATTTTCAATGATGAAGGGGGTGCAAGAACTGAGTGAGCCGTGTGTGTCTTTACACAAATGGTGGGACAGATTGAGAAAAGGATTGAACCCCCATGAAACTCCGGTTCCACAGTAACTGCAGCCAATTCCCGTCAACACAACTGGGAAGATGTGAAGGCCATTGAAGGGATGTAGGAAAGATTTAGCAGAATGGCAAGAGGGACTTTAGTTGTGTGGATGGACTGAAAAACTCAGATTATTTCCCTTAGCAAAAACCAACACAACATGGAGTGACTCAGCAGATCAGGCAGCATCTCTGGGTGCTTTCATTACAACAGCGAAGGGCACAAGTTCATCATTACCAGGACTTCAAAATGGAAAATGCATAAAGGGAAGTTATTTACATTTTTACGATTTGGAATTCCCTGAAAGGTCAGAAGTGGATTCCATGCAAATGCTGACGCTACAATGCTGAGAACTATATTCTGCACTCTTATCTTCCCCTTTGCTCTGCCTATTGTACTCGAGTTTGGCACAAAATACTGGAGCAACTCAGCAGGCCAGGCAGCATCTCTGGAGAAAAGGAACAGGAGATGTTTCGGGTCGAAACCCGATATCACTTATTCCTTTCCTCGCCTGACCCGCTGAGTTACTCCGGCTTTTTGTGTCAAAAGCCAGCATTTGCAGTTTTCATTCCTGCACACTTGAGTTTGCCTTGCCTCTGTATGGTATATCTGATCTATTTGCATAGCATGCAAAACAAAGCTTATCACTGTGGTATACGTGACAATAATAAACCTAAACCTTCAAATGTTGCGTTCAACAGAGAATTTGGTAGATACTTGAGGGGGAAAAAAGAAGGGCTACAGGTAACCATTAGAACAGACTAGGCTGCTCTTGCAGTGTGTTAAGATGAGCTTCATGAACTCAATTACCTCCTTCGATGTTGTAATAATTGGCACAAAATCAGCAACATTGACCATAGACTAGTATTAAAAAATAAAATGGTTCATTGCACCACATGAAGAGACTGGAGCTCTGTGACAACACATGGGCGTAGGTAGAACAGCAATGTTTAGCCAGTGACTGAGAATGACTGGTGATCATCAATTCGTAGCACCTCATTTACCTGAGGAGAGGTGGCGGAGAAAATGATAGCCCGGGAAGCAAAGAAAACATACTTTTGAACTGCAACATTTTTCAATTATATGACCTTGGCATTCACACCTCATTCATTTTCCACTGCCAAAGCAAAGCTGGAGTTGCTACAATCATTCTTCCATGATTAAGTCAAAATAAAGTTAGAATAAATGCCATGAAAGTCAGCCAAAATGGAAACAATGGCATTTATCAAAATATCTTCACATAGGAAAATCTGAACAAAAAAAGCACATTCAGATCCAGCGCAATAATGTTGGCCTTTCACAAAATTAGTTTTCCAAAGCACAAGAAATGTCATTTGATCAGCAACTTTAACACAGAAAAACATTCACAGCCTCATGAACTCAATCACCTCCCTCCATGTGGTAACAATCAGCACAGGACAGGCAAAATTGACAAAAGACTAGTATTAAAAATGAAATAGATTATGCTGCATTCAGAAGAGACTGAAGACTACCTCAACTCACACGCATTGGAAGAATAGCACAGAGAATAATGTGGTGTCAATGGCCCAGTCAGGTGGAGATGGACGAGAGCATCAAGCTGCAAGGCACCAACAACTTATCTAAGGTAGACAAAAATGCTGGAGAAACTCAGCGGGTGCAGCAGCATCTATGGAGCGAAGGAAATAGGCAACCCTTCGGTTTCGTCCCGAAACGTTGCCTATTTCCTTCGCTCCATAGATGCTGCTGCACCCGCTGAGTTTCTCCAGCATTTTTGTCTACCTTCGATTTTCCAGCATCTGCAGTTCCTTCTTCAACAACAGCTTATCTAGTTTACTCTAGTATAGCCACATGTACTGAGGTACCGTGTAAAACTTTTTATTGTGTGCTATCCAGTCAGTGAAAAGACTCTATATGTTTACAATCAAGCCGTCCACAGAGTACAGAAACAGGATGAAGGGAATAACGTTTTGTGCAAGGTAAAGTCCAGTAATGTCCGGTTTAAAGATAGTCCAAAGGTCTCCAATGTGGAAGATGGTAGGTCGGCACCGCTCTCTAGTTGGTCAAAGGATGGTTTAGTTGCCAAATAACAGCTGGGAAGAAACTGTCCCTGAATGTGGAGGTGTGCGGTTTCACGCTTTTGTACCTCTTCTCTGATGGGAGAAGGGAGCAGAGGGAGAGACACGTCCTTGAATATGCTGGTGGCCTTGCCAAGGCGGTATCAATGGAATCAATGGGAGGTTTGTTTACGAGATAATCTAGGCTACGTCAACAACTCTGTCCAATTTCCCAAACCATGCTGTACTGGATCCCGATAAAATGCTTTCTACGGTGCATCTGTAGAAGTTAGTGAGAGTTGCTGGGGGCATGCTGAACTTTCTAAGCTTTCTGAGTTGGTGTGCTTTCTTTGTCTGGACCAACCATAATGAAGCTATGGCTCCCAAAGCACAGCAATGCATCTAGTTCCTCAGAAGACGAAGAAATCTTGGCATGTGTCCAATGACTCTTGCCAACTGCTCCATCGCAGCTTGGTTTGGCAACAGCCCTGTCCAAGACCACAAGAAATTGCAGAGCGTTGTGGATGTAGCTCAGTCCATTACTCAAGCAAGTTTCCCTGCGTATACAGCCCCGTCATTCCATTTTATCGCCTCTCCCATCGGCTGAAGACACCAAAGCATGAAAGCACATATCATCAGATTCTGGAATAATCTCGATCGAGCGGTCTCAGTGGAGCGGCCGACTGAGCTCACGGCTGGGGCCTGGGTTGGCACCTTGAAGGTCTCAGGAGAGGACCCGGTAGCGTTGTGGAGAGGTCGGCGCGGCAGGCAAGACGGACATGTGAAGTAAGGACATCGCTGCCGAGGAAGGAACGAAGGAGGACCCGACATGGGGGGGGACCACCGTGAAGGAGGGGGGAGGGGAAGAACAAAGGGAGAACTGGCGCGGGGGGGGGGGGGGGGGGGGGGGGGGGGGAAAGCAAAGAATTTCACTGTGACTTGTCACATGTGACAATAAAGTTTTCAGTCATTCATTCAATGGGTTGTTTCTGTCCTGCATATTCTCGTCCATTTGTTTACTTTGACTGCAGCAGATTATTCGTTTAGTTTGGAGATACAGCGTGGAAACAGGCCCTTCGGCCCACCAAGTCCGCACCGTGCAGCGATCCCCACACATTAACACCCGAAGGACAATTTACAACGTTTCGGGCCGAAGAAACGTTCCGAAAGAAGGGTTTTGACCCGATACGTTGCCTATTTCCTTCGCTCCATAGATGCTGCTGCACCCGCTGAGTTTCTCCAGCATTTTTGTGTACCTACAGTATATAGATACATGATAAGGGAATAACATTCAGTGCAAGGTAAAGCCAGCAAAGTCTAGTCAAGGATAGTCCGAGGGTGATCAGAAGGTAGATAGTAGTTCAACACTGCTCACTGGTTGTGGTAGGACGATTCAGTTGCCTGATAATGTTACCAATGAAGCTGTGGATTGGCCCCTGGCCTATCAGCCAGTGATAGGGATCAGAGCGGCATCCAAGGGAAAGGGTGCTGTCATCAGGGCCAGAGACAAGCGGCCAGAGCGATTAGCCACTGACATGCAACTAGTATGAACTTATCTTTTCCAGATTTTCTATCATTAACTTGTTTGATGCCAGCTGTAAACGGCAAGCATGGGCCAGTTGAGCCAAATTGGCATCATGTGGGTCCCCACGCACAGAGCAGCTGTGGTGTTCAAAATCAGACGCAGCCAAGAGAATGCAGTACAAAGCAGCCAAGAGGTTCGTCTTCCACTGGCAGGCAGGAATCCTGAACGTAGTGACACTTCTGTGGAAAAGTCCTGGATGTTCCGTGCGCAAGTACCAACATTTCTCAGCAAATTCCAGCCCATTTAGAACAAGGTATAAAAATGGAGACCAAAACTGAAGTAGTATCATACAGCAAGGCAACAGGCCCTTTGGCTCAACTGGCCCATGCCGACCAAGATGCCCCATCTACACTAGTCCCACCTGCCCGTGTTTGGCCATTATCCCTCGAAACCTTTCTATGTACGTCAAAATATATTTTAAAAGTTGTTGTAGTACCAGTAGTATCAACTACCTGGTTCCATATACCCACTACCCTCTGTGTAGAAAAAGTCACCCCTCAGATTTCTATTAAATCTTACCCCTCACCTATGTTAATGGAATTCTGTTTTAAAAAACAGTTAACATAAGTTAAGGTATTTAGTCACATCAATTTAAAGTACAAATTAATTATGATCTAACATCAGCATGGTGGCTGTGTGGTTATTACAGGTCCACAGACACTGGTTCAATCGTTAGTTTGGGTGCTGACTAGGTGGTGTTTGCATGTGCTCCTTTTAAATGCCTGGGCATTCTGGTTTCCTTTCATATTCCAAAGATGGGCATGGTATGAGAATCAGGACAGTTGATGGGCTTGTGAGAGAGAGAACAAGTTAATGTAAATAAATGAGCTGACTGAATGGTTAACATGATAAATGGACTAACTCTGTCCCTATATTCCCAGCTGTTACATCTATATAACTCTTCCACATGCAATGCACAGGAATATCTAATCAATTCTGTTACCCAAACTTCTTTAAGTTTTTTCTATTTATTATAAATATTATCAATGCCTCTGGGTATTTCTATTTTATATCTCATAAACCCTAGAATTCGAATAGCTCCCAGTTTACATCCTTATCAACAGGAGTTGCTCTCTTTAATGTCCAATGAACTTATATTCTCAACACGTTCGCCTCCAGCACAGCACCGAGCATATTCCTAGTTAATGAACAGTCAGATTTCATAGAAAAATAGAAAATAGGTGCAGGAGGAGGCCATTCGGCCCTTCGAGCCAACACCGCCATTCATTGTGATCATGGCTGATCGTCCCATGTCAATAACCCGTGCCTGCCTTCTCCCTATATCCCTTGACTCCACTAGCCCCTAGAGCTCTATCTAACTCTCTTTTAAATCCATCCAGTGACTTGGCCTCCACTGCCCTCTGTGGCAGGGAATTCCATAAATTCACAACTCTCTGGGTGAAAACGTTTTTTCTCACCTCAGTCTTAAATGACCTCCCCTTTATTCTAAGACTGTGGCCCCTGGTTCTGGACTCGCCCAACATTGGGAACACTTTTCCTACATCTAGCTAGTCCAGTCCTTTTATAATTTTATATGTTTCTATAAGAACCCCCTCATCCTTCTAAACTCCAGTGAATGGAGTTTCCCTTTAAACACTCTTCACACTTAACAATATTGGATTCCTTTTTTAAAAAATATAAATATTTTTATTAGAAGCAATGTACAGTAGTATAAACCGTGTATATCATAATACATTTTGTGTACAACTTCTTGTTTTAAATTTAATAATCCAAGAGTATCAGAAGCAGAAAAGAGAAGAGAAAGTTAACTAAAGTAGTGATATTGAAAGTTCGTGAAAGAATAGATAGAAAGACCCCGCAAAGATATAAAGAGAGAAGAAAAAAAACCGAAAAAAAAAGGAAGAAAAAAAAGGAACAAAAAAAAAAAAAAAAAAAAAAAGGGAAAAGGGATATACCTGCTTCATATCTTTCCACACCCCTCACCCAGTTCTGAAACAGTTAATTTCCAGGGTTATGTTGCACCATATAAATGTAATAAGTCGATAAAAGAAGACCAAATCTTTAGGAATTGGTCTGCTTTAGCTGTTAGGACGAATCTCATATCTTCGAGGTGTAACATTTCGGACAAGCTTGAAATCCACATTTTAAGCGTTGGGGTGGGTGCGTTTGAGTATAAGTTTTTTTGCAGTTATGAAGCCATAGTTAAGGAGAGAATTTTGGAACGAAGTCAGCTCCAAGCCGGCTTCCATTGTTCCAAAAATAATCAATTCTGTGTTGGGGTCCAATTTTATTTTAAATAATTTTGTGAAGACACCAAAAATGTATTTCCAAAATTTATGGAGTTTTATGCAGGAGACAAAGGAGTGTGCTATAGTTGCGTCTTGAGATAAGCATTTATCACTGGTGGGAGAAACATTTGGAACATTTTTATTCAGTTTTGTTTTAGAGTAATATAGTCTATGTAACATTTTAAATTGAATTAAGGTATGTCTAACAAATCGAGCATTTGTGTACATATAGCAAATATTTATCCCATCTGTCTTTCGGAATTTTTATAGATAGTTCTTGTTCCCACTCTCTTCTAATTGCATCTGACAAAGGTATTTCTATATTTAGAATGATATTATACAAGTATAATATTAAATTATTTGATTCCACCTTTCTATTCATGCCTTCATCTAATGGATCGGAGGTCAGAGTTTGATATTCTTGTGTATGTTTTTTCAAGTAATCTCGAATTTGATGGTATTTAAAATACCGATTACTTTTCAGGTCGTATTTAAGTTGCAATTGTTGGAATGATAAGAGATTTCCCATTTCATACATGTCTCTAAACATTTTAATTCCTATTCTTTCCCAATGAGTAAACGTTTTATCAATAATAAATGGTTTAAACGACGGATTATTAACTATAGAAGAGAGATGCGATAGATTTCTTAATTTGAGTTAGTTTTATTTGTTTCCAAATTCGTATTGTGCTATGAATAATTGGGTTCTTCTTGGATATTGTATTATTCAGTTTTATTGGGGAGAGAAGGATCGCTCCTATGTTAAAAGGAGAACAATTCTCTCTCTCCATTACTATCCAGTCTACCTGTTGGGCAGAATTGTCCAACCAGTAAATTTTTTTATTTTTTTTATATTCACTGCCCAATAATAGTACAAAAATTGGGCAGTGCCAGTCCACCGAATTCTTTGGGTTTACACAAGTGTATTCTTTTGATTCTATGTGATTTATAATCCCAAATAAAATTTATGATGTAAGAATCGAGTGTTTAAAAAAAAATTTAGGTAAGTATATTGGTATTGATTGAAATAAATACAAAATTTGTGGGAGAAAAATCATTTTTATGGCATTTATTCTGCCTATTAAAGACATCGGAAGTGTTTTCCAAAATTTAATCAAACCGTTTAATTTGTTAAGTAAGGGCATATAATTTGCATTAAATAAAGACTTATATTTTCTGGTAATTTGAATATTTACATTTTTCTGTAGCGATTCTAAAGGGAAATTTTAAAAGGTGTGTCGGCTCTTGAGGTTTTATCGTCATAATTTCGCTTTTGTTCCAATTTATTCTATATCCTGAAAAGGAACCGAATTCCTCTATTAAATTTAATATATTTGGTATGCTTATTTGCGATTTTGTAATGTATAATAGTACGTCATCTGCATATAATGATATTTTATTCTTCGAGTGTTTAGTATTATAATCATGGATATTGGGATGTGTTCTTATACTTTCTCCTAGGGGCTCTATCATAAGAGCAAATAGCAGGGGTGATAGTACACATCCCTGTCTATTGCCCCTGGATAGTTGAAATTTCGGAGACAGTATGTTATTAGTCAATATTCTAGCAATGGGCTTGTCATATAATAATTTTACCCATGAGATAAAGTTCTCTCCCATTTGAAATTTTTGCAATACTTTGAAGAGGTATTCCCATTCTACTTGGTCGAATGCTTTTTCTGCATCCAGTGAAATAATTGATAAATCTTCCTCTTCAATTTTATGTGAATGCATTATATTAAAAAGACATCTCAAATTATTGAATGAGTGGCTCTTGGGTATAAACCCCGTTTGATCCGCATTTATTAATTTACTAACATATTTGCTTAATCTTCTTGCTAAGATTTTCGCTAGTATTTTCTGATCTGTATTTAACAGTGCGATAGCTCTGTATGAACCAGGGTCTTCTAGATCTTTATCTTTTTTAGGTATAAGTTCGATTGTTGATTCTGCTAATGTTTCTGGTAATGTCTGTTCTTTAAAAGCGTATGTGTACAGTTTTTGTAAGCGTGGTGAGATTATCTCGTAAAATCTTTTATAGAATTCATTACTAAATCCATCAGGTCCTGGCATTTTACCGTTCTTCAGTGAATTTATTGTCTCTTCAATTTCTTCAATCGAGACCTGAGCTCCTAATTCCTCTTGTTCCAACAGATTGAGTTTTGGGAGGTTGCAGTTATCCAAAAAAATTATGACTTTAGTGCTATCTGTTGATGTTTTGGATGTATATAAATTTTGATAAAATTGAGCAAATCTTTTGTTAATATCTTTAGGTAACGTTAACAATTCACCTTTATCTGATTTAATTTTTGGAATCGCATGATCCTTTTCCTGTTTTTTTCAGTTGACGTGCTTAAAGTTTATGTGGTTTATCACCGAATTCAAAGTTTTCCTGTTTTGTGATTTGAAATAGTCTTATAACTCTTGCAGATAAGATTCTGTTTACTTTAAATTTCAGTATTGTTATCTTGTTGTGTTTGTCTATAGTTGGCTCTTTTGCATTATCTAAATCCAATTGTCTAATTTGTTCTTCTAGCTGCAATTGTTCGGTCTTATTCTTTTTATTTTGAAAAGCTTGAATAATGGATTCCTACTGCAGATTTTCCATGTTCTCATCTAATAGTCATGGCATGCCCCTTGTTTTTCTAAGGATCTCACTATAACTCGTATGTTGGTATAATTTGCAGATATTGATACCACTCTATCTACATCTTTGATGGGTACAGAATATGTACCATTCTAAAAGTAATAGAACAATACCTGGAAATGAAGAAAATAATTTTTAAAAGCATCACCGTTAACAGAAATGGCGGAGGAGAGTAACACAGTAGATGTCACATATGCAGATTCCCATTAAAGCCTGCCATTTTAGGATGTTACATGTGAAATTTGTAGCTAAGGGATGGTATGAGTCAGTGAATTGACACGTTATAAAGAAAAATTATGCATCATTTATATTTTAGAAATTAGAAAAATAATACTTGGTACTCTGGTGACAATGGCCTCCTAGTTAATAATTTCGCAGTGTGGTTCTTTGGGGTCAATAGTCAAGTCCCATGGGTTATTTTTCCACAGACATTGCATGACCAGCTGAGTGTTTCTAACATTTTCCATTTCAACAGGAGTTCGATTTTCAGTGATCGAGTAGTTCCTTGCAGCACAAGCTTGCTGTTCAATGCTCGGGGAATGTCCTTTGGGAATGGAAATTTGCTGTTCGATGTAGCTACATACCCAAACGGGAGCAGAAAAATGGTTGATATTTAACTGAAACACCAACGTCACCTATCCATGTTCTCCATAGATGCTGCCTGACCCGCTGAGTTACTCCAGCATCTTTCATCTAACCTCTGTAGCATGTTACATTTGGTTCAAGAAAGCAGCTCGCCTTCACCTTTACATGACAATTATGGATGGGTAATAATTAATGACCTAACCAGTTTACCGTAGGCATTTAGACTTTAGATATACAGTGGGGAAACAGGCCCACCGAGTTCACGGCGACCAGCGATCACCCCGTACACAGGCACTATCCTACACTCTAGGGACAATTTACAATTTACAGAAGCAAATCAACCTACAAACCTGTATGTCTTTAGAGTGTGGGAGGGAGCCGAACACCCGGGGAAAACCCACAATGTCACGGGGAGAACATACAAACTCCATACAAACACACCCTTAGTCAGGATCGAACCCGTGTGTGCGGCGCTCTAAGGCAACAACTCTACCACTGCACTACTGTGCTGCCCCTATACAACATGCCATGAATAAACAAAAACGAGATCTGGCATATGGCCGAGAGGAATACTTACTACAGGCCATTATGGATTGTGGACTACTAAAGCACAATGGAATTTAAGATCAAATTTCTTTGTCCATTCTAGATACATTTTCTTTAGCAGTTATATTATGATTCCCAGCAATATATACTCTTGTTTGTTGACCTGATTATTAGTGTGAATTCTCACTTGTGAAGATTCCAGGATTCCTGTCAGCCTCTTAATTTGTTAGATAGGCCGCGTTATATCTAGAGGGCAGCACGGTGTGCAGCAGTAGAGTTGCTGCCTTACAGCACCAGAGACCCGGGTTTGATCCTGACTATGGGTGCTGTCTGCAGTTCGCCTACAGAGCCAACCGATCCACAGAGGACGCAGTCTCAACAACACTGAACCTCGTACTGTCACACCTTGATCGGAAAAATACTTATGCCAGGATCCTCTTCATAGACTTCAGCTCTGCTTTTAACACAATCATTCCGCAGCAGCTGGTGGAGAAGTTGGAGCTATTGGGGGTTGATGCTGGCACATGTAACTGGGTCCTGAACTTTCTATCGCAACGGCAGCAGACAGTCAGGGTGGGCAGTAGGACATCAAAAACCATAGCCGTGAGCACTGGCTCGCCCCAAAGCTGTGTCCTAAGCCCCCTGCTGTTTAGTCTGCTTACATACGACTGTACTGCTAGACTCAACAACAACTTCATCAACAAGTTCGCTGATGACACAACAGTGGTGGGTCTCATCAGTGACAATGATGAGTCGGCGTACAGGATGGAGGTGGAGCTACTCACAGGATGGTGCAAATCCCACAACCTGATTCTCAACGTGGGAAAAACTAAGGAGATGGTGGTTGACTTCAGGAGGGCGGGAAAACAACACCATACACCTCTACACATCGATGGAGCTGATGTGGAAAGGGTCAGCAGCGTGAAGTTCCTAGGACTCCACCTGTCAGATGACCTGACGTCCACGACCAACACCACAGCACTGGTCAAGAGAGCCCAGCAGCGACTACACCCTCTCCGAAGACTACGGAAAGCAGGTCTCCCCACTACACACCTACGAACTTTTTATAGGGGGACAATCGAGAGCACATTAACCTACGGCATCACTTCCTGGTTCGGGAACTGCAAGGCGTACGAACGGCACCAACTAGACAGGATTGTGAAGACCGCCAGCAGGATTATTGGTGCTCCACTCCCTTTCCAGCTGGACATATACAGGAAGAGATGTATCAGCAGAGCCATCTCCATCATCAAAGACCCCTACCACCCATCACATCACATATTCTCCATCCTGCCATCTGGGAAGAGGTACAGGAGCATTAGCTGCAAAACCAGCAGGATGCTCCTCAGCTTCTTCCCGCAGGCTATAAGACTGATAAACGGACTTTGCCCCCTGCCAAAGTATCGCGCACCAACCACCAACCTGGACACACTGCAGCAGAGCCACTGTCCATCGGAACGCCTGTTGATGTTTAGCAGAGAGTAGAGTGTTTAATCTGTTCATGATATATGTATTTTTATTTCTATTTATTTTTTACTGCACACTGAATGGACACTGGTTGAGCAACGTTTTTTTGTTTCCTCTGGGTATGTGAGTACTCAGGAAAATGACAATAAAGATATACTTGATACTTGTCTTTATGGAGTTTGTATCTTCTCCCCGTTTCTCTAAGTCCTCCAGTTTCCTCCCACACTCTAAAGAAGTACAGGTCTGTAGGCTAATTGGCTTTGGTAAAATTGTAAATTGTCCCTAGGTTGTGTGGGATAGCGTTAATGTGCAAGGATTGCTGGTCGGCGCGGACTCAGTGGGCCAAAGGGCCTGTTTCCATGCTGTATCTCTAAACTAAACTTTATATGTCAGGTTACTAATATTTTTGTTGCTGGATGAAAATAACGCTGTATTCAGTAATGAGAATACCGAGTGCATACTAAGAAAGGGAAAGTAATTAAGTGTATAATGTTGTGGCACTTCCTCACATGAAAGTTCATTAGAGCAGGGAATCTTAACTGTTGAGTATCTTTCTCTCAATGTATTAATCTTCCACTCACTCAGCTATTTCCTGTTGACAGGAATTGCAATGGGGTCTCCGGTGGACCTTCATAATAGAAAATACAGAAGCAGCATGCGTTTCAACAACATAAAATCACTCAGAAATTTACCCATATTGGGCAGGAAGGGTTTCGGGGGATATGGTGTAATGCAGGTAAATTGGCAAGCCCAATGTGCCAAGTACCCCTTTATTCCAAGTAATCCTTGCATTCCCCCTTTCTCCGTTCTGTCCCCCACCCTACTCGGCCTGCTAGTTTATTGTTTGCTTCCCCTCGTTATCATTTCCTCCACAGCCAACAATGGACCATTGTGGGCTCTTTGTCTGTCAGTGCTGTCTCTGATTTATTCAGTACATTTCCATACCTCTAGTTTCCCTCTCACCTGATTCTTAGTCTGAAAAAGGGCCTCGACCCAATATGTCGCCCATTCCTTTTCTCCTGAGATGCTGCCTCACCCACTGAGTTACTCCAGCATTTTTTGTCAATCTTAGGTTTTTGATTTGATTTGATTCAATTTATTGTCATTGCACTTTTCAGTGCAACGAAATGGTTTAGCCTGCAGTCATAACATAGAATAAATATCAAACACTCAACACAGTTTAAAGTCCCAAAATCATTGTCTCTTCCCTCCTTGCTCTCCCTCTGCGCTGAGGCGATCCAGGCCTCCGATGTTGTGACCCCGCCGGGTGATGGTAGGTAAGTCCCGCGGCTGAATCCGTGATCCGCAAACGGGCCGGTTCAAACTCCGCGGCCCGGGGCGGTCGAAGCTGCCGCCCTCCAGTCCAGCGGACGCAGTTGTAGTTGCGGGAGCTCCGGAAAACAGAACTCGAGCTCCCGATGATGTCGTCCACTGGCCTGCGGCCGAGCCTCCAAAGTCGGGTCTGAAGTTGGATCGCACCGCAACCACAGCCCCGAAGTCGGCCAGCCTCGCGTTGTAAAGTCCTGGCTCTGCCTCTGGAGCCTCGAGGTCGGTCGCAGTTGGAGGCCGCCAGCTCCGCGATAGGCCTCAGCGCAGACGGACACGGAGACGGGGGATATGGCAGGAAAGGTCGCATCCCCCCCGAAGGAAGAGTAAAAAAACATGTTACACCCACCCCCCCCCCACACACACACAACTAAATAAACCGAAATAAACTGTAAAAACGGGACAAAAGAAAACAAAAACAGAAAAGACAAACGGACTGCAGGCGAGCCGCAGCTGCAAGCCTGCGCCGCCACTGCCGAAAGGCACGTTTTTGTGCTGTACGGCTTCATGAAACTAATTGATGCACAGGAAAGTGCAACTCGAAGAGTTAAGCAATGGAAATATGACGGAAGTATTATGACAGGTTCTGCAAGATTCAACCACAAAAGGAAGCAGTATGTTCTCTGGCCACTTCCCTCTCCTGATGATCTTTAACGGGAAGTTCCATTATAACAGCATACTTTATTCTCCATTAACTTCTCTCTATATTGCATCTTTCACAACCTCAGGGTATTTAAGGACTACAGCTATAGGGTACTTTGAAGTAAGTCACTGCAGTAATATAGGCAACATGACAGAGCAGAATAACTCCCAGGAACTACAATTTAATAATGCTAACACAGGGATGCCAACTCTCACGCATTGAGTGTGAGAATCACGCATTTGACGAAATTCTCACACTCACGCTCATGACAGAAGTTCTCACGCTCAAATAAAAATATATATATATAATTGCTCGTTCTTTACAGGGAACCCGCCGACAGAAAACTATTCTCATTGGTCAGTGTGACTTTATTTATTATTCATTATATATAATGCGTGTAAGGGTGTGTGTTAGGTTGTGTGTGAGAGTGTGTGTCAGTGAAGCGGTGACAACACCCGGAGTGAGCGGAGACTTGGTGATGCCCGGGAGCGTTCCCCTCTCTTTCCCCCCCTCCCCGGGAATGCGGGCCGGCCCAGGCACTCTGTGTCCAGCTGGGGTCCGGGGGAGGTGTGGGTCAGTGGCCCGGGGGTCCGGGGGAGGTGAGAGACAGTGACCCGGGTGTCGGGCATCGGAGCGGCGCCTTTGCCCGAGATTCATCCACGTGGCTCCGGAGGCGGGATAGATAGATAGATAGATAGATAGATAGATAGATAGATAGATAGATAGATAGATAGATGAAGTTACACTGACCAATGAGAATAGTTTTCTGTCGGCGGGTTCCCCGTAAAGAACGAGCAATTGGTTTAAGCCCATCACACACTATTTAAAATGGCAATGTAGACCCCCCCCCCCGCCCCTTTGGTCCACACCGCGTGGAGTTTTAACCTCAGCCCGGAGCGGCCCGGTTGAGTGGGGGCATCGGTGCCGCCTCCGGAGCCACGTGGATGAATCTCGGGCTAAGGCTCCGCTCCGATGCCCGACACCCGGGTCACTGTCCCTCACCTCCCCCGGACCCCCGGGCCACTGACCCACACCTCCCCCGGACCCCAGCTGGACACAGAGTGCCTGGGCCGGCCCGCATTCCCGGGGAGGGAAGGGGGGGGAAAAAGAGAGACGCTCCCGGGCATCACCAAGTCTCCGCTCACTCCGGGTGTTGTCACCGCTTCACTGACACACACTCTCACACACAACCTAACACACACCCTTACACGCACACAAGGTTTAAAGGGATATGGGCCAAATGTGGATAAATGGGACTAGTTTAGATGGGGCATCTTGATCTGCATGGACAAGTAATTTAGCCTAACCTCATTCATACCTAATCCAATTTGAAGCATAAAACTCTCTCTTCACATTGTGTTTTTGATTTTTTGTTTTTGGACTGAATTCTGTTTTTAATTTGTGTTTCTGTGATGTCTTTATTATTTATTTTATTCTGATTATATGTTTATATTCCTGTTAATCTATGTAAGGTGTCCTTGAGATGTCTGAAAGGCGCCCAACAAATAAAATTTATTATTATTATTATTATAAATGTTGCATTCAAGTGTAAGTTAAAAGACTCGCTACAGTATGCACCAGATGGCACAATTTCAAGCTGAAAAATGGAAAAGCTTTCTTCCGTGGAAGGGGGACTCCCGCCTCCCACACTCTCCCCCGCCCTCGGTTGCTACACTCCCTCGCAATTTCTCACTCTCAACTCTCACCCAATGTTGGCAGCCCTGCTAACATAATGGAAATATATTGGCTCGAACACCAGGGCACGATCCCCTTCATCAAGAGAGCGATATGGGGTCCTCAGCATCCAGCTGAGAGACCATATGGGGTCTCAACAGAATGTAATACAGGACAGAAACAAACCCTTCAGCCCACAAAGTCCATGCCGAACACGATACCATGTTAAACTAATCTCCTCTGCCTGCATGTGATGCATATCCCCTCATATCCACGTGTGCCCACCACTTTGTGTTAAAAAAAAAAAAATTGTACTGCACATGTTCTTTAAACCCTCACCAAAAGCTATGCCCATTTCCACACTGGAAAAAAGATTATATCTATCTTATCGATGCCTCACATAATTATATAGTTCTAGTAGATCTCCTCTCAACATCTGACGTTCTAGAGAAAACAATCAAATTTGTCCAATGGCTCCTTATAACTAACACCTTCTAATCCTGGCAGCATTCTGTTAAAGCTCTGCTGCACTCTCACCAAAGCCTCCACATCCTTCCTGTAATGGGGCGACCAGAACTGCACTCCAAATGCAGCCTAACCAAAGTCCTATAGAGCTGCATCATGACTTCCTGACTCGTACTCAATGCCAGACAGATGACGGCAAGAATAATATGGTTGAGGAAGTCATGGTGTAACAGGGAAGGTCAGTGTTTTTTTTAAATTATTATTTTTATTAAGAATTTTAGACAGGCACATGGATATGCAGGGAATTGAGTAATATGGACCATGCACAGGCAAAAATGATTAGTTTAAGTTGTCATCGTGTTCAGCAAAGACATTGTGGTCCGCGGGGGTGTTCCTGTGTTGTCCTACATCACGTTCTATCTATTCTTTCAGTTTGTCCACAATATAATATAAACTTTGATGAATTCACCTGTTGACATTAAAACAAATCTAAGGACTACAAGCCAGGATTGTCTATTTTTTCATCATTAGTGTGTAGCTAATAGTTGTGCTTCTGAGTAAATCTATGACACGGATAGATGTAGCATGTATCTATGCATCTCTATGTATCTCTCTAAAGATACAATATTGAGAGACAAGGTACATTTTTGAATTGAGGCAAGGCCAACTTTCATGGTATTAGACAGGAACTTGCTCAAGTTGATTGGAGTAGGTTGTTTGCAGGCAAACAAACGTCTGGAAAGTGCTAATAATAATGGACTGCAAATGCCAGCTGATACCAAAGATAGACACAAAGTGCTGGAGTAACTCAGTGGGTTAGGCAGCATCTCTGGACAAAATGGATTGCTGACCTTTCTCGGGTCGGGACCTGAAACATCTGAAGAAGTAATGTGGGAAGAAGAATGTCACATCCATGTTCTCCAGAGATGCTGCCTGACCCGCTGAATTACTCCAGCACTTCGTATCAATGTCTGGAAAGTGGGATGTTTTTAAAATGTGTGGTGATAAGAGTTCAGTGCATGCGTGTTCATGTTAGAGTGAAGGGCAAGGCAGGTGGCAGTAACAAAGCTTGGATGATGGTAGAAATTGAGGATCTGGTCAGGAAAAGGAGGCGGCATGGGACAGATACCGGCAGCGGGGATCAAGTGAATCCCTGGAGGAGTTTTGGGAACTGAGTAGATTCTTAAGGAGAGCAACGAGGAGCCAGGGGTTAGCTCTGGCAGATAATATTAAGGAAAATCCAGAGAGATTTTATGTACATTAGGGAAAGGAGGGTAACTAGAGAAAAAATAGGGCCCCTAATGAATCTCAGTGTGCAACCATAGGAGATGGGCAAGGTGCACAATAAGTATTTCTCCTATGTTTTTACCGTGGACAAAGACGTGAAGACTGAGGAACATGGGACAGTTAATGGAGATGTCTTAGTTCAGGAAGTCATGTTGCAGCAAGGCAAGTCTTTTGTGACACAGGTGCCTGGAACGCACTGTCAGAGCTAGTGCTAGAGGCAGATACAATAGTGGCATTTAAGATCCCATCCACCTCAACGCTCTTCAAATGCCCCAAGACCATCTCCTTATTCATTTCAATGTTGGTGAAGCTACATTTGGAGTATTGTGTTCAGTTTTGGTCACCCTACTATAGGATGAAGGTTGACACAAAGTGTTGTGTGGGTCAGGCAGCATCTCTGGAGAAAACGGATGGGTGATGTTTCGAGTCAAGACCCTTCTTCAGATTCTTCCCCTCAGAGTTAGGTTAAATGTAGTCTCTTTCCCCCAGTGTAGGGAAATCAAGAACTAGGAGACAGGTTTAAGGCAAGAGGGGAAAGATTCAATAGGAATCTGAGAGGCATCATTTTCATATAGAGGGTTGTAAGTATATGTAATAAGCTGCCAGCGGAGGTAGTTGAGGCAAGTACTATAACATAATTTAAAATACTTTTGGACAGGTACAGAGATTGGAAAGGTTTAGAGGGATACAAGCCAAATGTGGGCAGATAAGGACTAATGTAGATGGGGCATCTTGGTCAGCATGGGCAAATTGGGCAGAGGGGTCTGTTTCTATGCTGTATGACTCTACATTCCTCCTAAGGTATGGTACTCAGAACTACTTCACAATACTCTACTCTATTTTGTATAAAGGTTGCATTATCACTACATTGAGACCCTGTAGGCTACCCCTGACCCGACAAGGGTCCCAACCCAAAATGTCACCTATCCATACTCTCCAGAGATGCTGCGCGAGTTACTCCAGCACTTTGTGTCTCTTTTTATATGGAGCATCTGCAGTTTCTCATCTAATGCTACCAAAGTCTTCTGCCTTCTCCTGTGTTTAGCTCCCTCCACCCAAAAATTGATTCTACTCCTTGATTTTTTTGCTCAAGGTTGTCTCATTTATCAAATTATTGCTAAACAATCATCTTGCAACAACTTCTCTTCCAAATTCCCCGTAATAGTCACAAAAGTGCCCCAGAGCCATGTATTTATATAGCTGTAGTATCACTTGCACAATCGGATAGTTATTATGCAGCATAGGCCATTGGACCATCTAGTACATGCCAACTTTGCAGAAGAGCAAATACAAACAGAACATGCTTGAAAAACACAGTAAGTCAAAACTGCATCTGTGGAGAGAGAAAGAGTCAACCTTTCTTCCACACAGTTGCTGCCTAAGTTTTTCCAGCATATTCTGTTAATGTTTCCATTGCAGCGGTTGTACACATTTACAATTTAAGAATAATCGGGAGTCATTCTAGGTGAGAAGTTTGAAGATGATGCTCCACCCACGGTACTGATACTGCTGATAAGATACAGAGACTAAATCATTCAGTTGGAAGTCTACAGATCTAAGTTTCCTGCTTCAATCCTAGGTTTCCGCAACGTTTGAATCTCACTTTTAGGGGCAGCAGCAGAGTGGTGCCTCTGGTAGAGCCGCTGCCTCACAGCGCCAGAGACCCAGGTTAAATCCTGACCTCGGGTGCTATCCGTGGAGTTTGCATGTACTCTGTGTGACCGTGTGAGTTTCCTTCAGGTGTTCCGGTTTCCTCCCACATCCCAAAGACGTACGGACCTGTAGGTTAATTGGCCTCTGTAAATTTGCCGGAGTGTGTAGGGAGTGGATGCAAAAGTGAGATAACATAGAACTAGTGTGAACGGATGATCAATGGTCAGTTTGGACTGTATCTTTCAATCAAACAAACAAAAAAAAACATATAGAAAAACCTGCATTTCATTAGCCTTTCAAAACATTTTCTGTGACATTTTCTTTAGAACTATTAACGGGATTACTCCTTAACTATTTCTGACATGTCTAAAAAAAAGCTGCAATGAACATGCAAAATAAGATTTTTCCTAATTTGACACACATGTAAATTTTATGTCAAGCTTCCAAAAATGAACCCGATTAATGTTTTCTACATTAAAATAAAGTACTGCACCGTCCAGTCACAACTTTTTGACACAAGGTAGACACAAAATGCTGGAGTAACTGAGTGGGTCTGGAGAGAAGGAGTGGGTGACGTTTTGGGTCAAGACCCTTCTTCAGACTTAAGGATCTCGACCAGAAACTTCATCCATTCCTTCTCTCCTGTCCCGCTGAGTTACTCCAGCATTGTGTGTCTACCTTTGATTTACTGCAGTTTACTTACCGCTACAACAGGTCTCCAGCAAACGGCATCTCCCTGGCACTAAATTAATTTCTGCAACACCTAGACAACAAGGACTTTCGCCTTCACTTCAACACATCCCATCCAAATTAATCTGCAAACTCTTGGTTAATGATAAACTCATGATTAATGACTACCGGCATAATAAACCAAACGTTACTGGCAGAAAACCCACATTGAGGCAACACTTAAACCAAACTCACTGTCGGGGTTGAATAAGTACCTTAGAGGTGAGGTGAGGTGAGGCGCCGACCGTAGGCCCGACCTGGTCTCCTGAAGCCTCCGGGCCCCGGGCTGTGGGCGTCTCTCCCGGCCGAGTCTCTCTCTCTCTGTCCCCGGGCCGAGCTTGGTTCTCCGCCGCTCCCTCGACCCCGACCAGGCCCGCTCTCCGCTCTCCGCTCCCTCAGCGGGATCCTGCTGCAGTAACTCCGGCACCAACTACTCCCTGGACACCAGCAACTCCGGGAGAAGCAAGAACTCCCCCAGCAGCAGCGGCAGCAACAACAACAACAACAGCAGCAGCAGCCAAAGACCTTGCTATAAGATCAGCAGCAACAACAACAACAGCAGCAGCCAAAGACCTTGCTATAAGATCAGCAGCAGCAACAGCAACAGCAGCAGCAACAACCTCGGCCGCCGCAGCAGCTGCTGAATCATTCAGAATGTCTCATTTCCCCGGCCTTGCTTGGGGAAGTTAGGGCGGTGCTGAGTTCACCCTGAAGCTCCCAGCATCGTGCATCAACACCCACTCTCATGAACACTTCCCATCGATAGTCCCAAATGAATACTTCTCCCACACGTTTTATACACTTGACAGTCCTCCTCTGCCTTTGTTGGTAAGTTAGAGTTTGTTAATAAAACGAGAGGACGTAATTTATTGTAAGATATATAGAGGGAACCAGAGGGTGGTCTAATATCTGCAATGTACTGCTGGGAAAAGATACTGCTCCTCTAGTATCTTTGCTGCTGGGGAGGGTGGTGGAGGTTGGGTGGTTGTCAGTCAGTTGTAGAAGACTATGACTGTCATGTGCTGAGAGAATGGTGCAGCTGGGCTTATACACTCTGGAGTTTAGAAGGATGAGAGGGTATCTCATTGAAACATATAAGATTGTTAAGGGCTTGGACACGCTATAGGCAGGAAACATGTTCCCGATGTTGGGGGAGTCCAGAACCAGGGGCCACAGTTTAGGAATAAGGAGTAAGCCATTTAGAACTGAGCCGAGGAAACACTTTTTCTCACAGAGAGTGGTGAGTCTGTGGAATTCTCTGCCTCAGAGGGCGGTGGAGGCAGGTTCTCTGGATGCTTTCAAGAGAGAGCTCGATAGAGCTCTTAAAAATAGCGGAATAAGGGGAGAAGACAGGAACGGGGTACTGATGGGGGATGATCAGCCATGATCACATTGAATGGCGGTGTTGGCTCGAAGGGCCAAATGGCCTCCTCTTGCACCTATTGTCTATTGGCCCAAATGGAAGGTGATGAGGTTAAAACAGATAGGTGTCCACTGGTTGGCATAGACACGGCCTGTTTCTCTAAAAAACACACAAAGTGCAGGAGTAACTCAGCAAGTCAGGCAGCATCTGTGGAGAACATGGATATGCGACTTTTCAAGCTCGGGACCCTTCTGCAGACTAATTGGGGGAGTAGCAGGGGGGGGAAGAAATCTGGAAAAGAGGAGGGGGAGTCTGAGGCAGGGTCTCGACTGGAAACGTCAGCAATTCCTTTTCTCCAGCGACGCTGTCTGACCCGCTGATTTACTCCAGCATTCTGCGTCTATCTAGGGGCAGGACAAATCCTGGCAGATAATATGTTGATACAGGTGAAGGGATATCACCGCAGGGAGCCACATGAGTGGCATGGATGCTTGGTTTAAGGATAGTTGTGAACACTATCGAATACGAAACGAATGAACATTGAGAATGTTGGAAGAACTTTTGCATTGATCTTGTTTCGTATATATTTTTTAATCTGAATAAAGTTTCTGTTTGGAAAAATAAAAATCTCCAAGCTTTCTCTACAATTCAAGTTCATACCTGATCTTCCATCTAGCCCCATTTTCTTGCCTATCCCTTATCCCTAGATTCCCTTCCCAGAAATCCATTGATCTCCATTTTCAATTACTGAGCCTCCACAGCAATTTGGGATGAACGGTTCCAAAGATTCGGCACTTCCCGAGTGAAGAAATTTCTCCTCCACAGGAGTCCAGGTCTGGGATACCTCGTTGGAATGAACAGTGAACATATGCTACTTCCAGCAAGATATGAACAGTGCTGGTCTTTTACAGTGACGTTTTGCGGTCTGTTGTGAATGGGGAATGAGAAACACCGGGAGGAAGTTCAGCACCCGGAGCTTCAAAGTTTAATTTATTTATTTCAGTTTATTGTCATGTGTACTGAGCTACAATGAAATTTTGTTGTTGTGTACTAACTAGTCAGTGGAAAAACAATATGCGATTACATTGAGCCATCTGCAGTGATAAAGGGAATAACATTTAGTCAAGAGTCAACAATGTTTTATTGTCATGTTCCCAGATGAAATTCTTGCTTGCTGCAGCACAACAGAATATGTAAACATAATACAGAACAGGAGATAAAAGTTCAGTGTGTCTATATACCATAGAATATATATACACAATAAATAAACAGATAAAGTGCAATAGGCTGTTATTGTTCAGAGTTTGTTTGATGGCGAGTTTAATAACCTGATGGCTGTGGGGAAGAAGCTGTTCCTGAACCTGGATGTTCCAGATTTCAAGCTCCTGTACCTTCTTCCCGATGGCAACGGAGAGATGAGTGTGTGGCCAGGATGGTGTGGGTCCTTGATGATGTTGGCAGCCTTTTTGAGGCAGCGACTGCGATAGATCCCTTCGATGGTGGGGAGGTCAGAGCCGATGATGGACTGGGCAGTGGTCACAACTTTCTGCAATCTTTTCCATTCCTGGATATTCAAGTTACCGAACCAAACCACGATGCAACCCGTCAGTATGCTCTCTACTGTGCACCTGTAGAAGTTCGAGAGACTCCTCCTTGACATACCGACTTTCCGTAATCTTCTCAGGAAGTAGAGGCACTGATGTGCCTTCTTTATGATTGCATCAGTGTGCTGGGACCAGCATTATAAAGTCCGATTTAACAGAAATTCCAGGTAGAGTGGGTAGTAGCACCATCCCCTTACTGCATCCACCATTTAAATGACTAGACGATTGGATTTATCCCTTGTTAAATCAGAGATGCAGGAACGATCCCTTGTTAAATAAACAAGATCCCTTGTTAAATAGCTAGATGCCGGAAAAATGTTCCCAATGTTGGGCGAGTCTAGAACCAGGGGCCACAGTCTTAGAATAAAGGGGACGTCATTTAAGACTGGTGAGAAAAAACTTTTTCACCCAGAGAGTTGTGAATTTATGGAATTCCCTGCCACAGAGGGCAGTGGAGGCCAAGTCACTGGATGGATTTAAGAGAGAGTTAGATAGAGCTCTAAGGGCTAGTGGAATCAAGGGATATTGGGAGAAGGCAGACACGGGTTATTGATAGGGGACGATCAGCCATGATCACAATGAATGGCGGTGCTGGCTCGAAGGGCCGAATGGCCTCCTCCTGCACCTATTTTCTATGTTTCTCTACCAATTCTATCAAAAGCTGGACGCAAAGTGTTGGAATAACTCAGTGGGTCAAGCAGCATCTCTGGAGAACATGAATAGGTGACATTTCAAGACAGGACCTTTCTTCAGTCCCCACACAAAACGTCACCTATTAATGTTCTCCAGAGATACTGCCTCACCCCCTGAGTTACTTCAACACTTTGTGTCTTTTTCTTCAAACCAGCTCTGCAGTTCGTATGAATATTGATTTCTCTCACTTCAGGTAGCCTCGGCATTCCCTCTCACTCTAACCCTCCCCCACCCAATTCGCACCAGCTTCTTGTTTTCACCCAACAAACTGCTAACAATGACCTGTTTCCTTTATTATTGTTACTTCTTTGCATGTCGTTTATTCATTGTTCTTTATCTCTCTACATCATCATCTATACCTCTCGTTTCCCTTATCCCAAACCAGTCTGAAGAAGGGTCTCAACCGGAAATGTCACCTATTCCTTCTCTCCAGAGATGTGCCTGTGCCGCTGAGTTACTCCAGCCTTTTGTGTCCCTGCAGTTCATTGTGCCTATCAAAAACTGAATTTGATAATTTTTAGATCAATAGAAAAGGTATTGAGAGATATGTGCCAAATGCAGATAAATGGGACTAGCTTTAATCGACATCATAGATGCACGGATGAGATGAGCTAACGGGAACATTTCCATGCAGTATGACTCTAATAACAAGGAAGCACATTATTAAAACCAGATCAAAAGATAAAGGATGGAAGGTTTAAACAGGAAGCTGGATGCAAAGGTTTAAACAGGAAACAGGAAGTAAGAGTGTAGTGTTCATAACTTGGTACTTTCCTCTATCACTGAAAAGTGATTAATCTAAAACTCCAGTTTCGTGGTTCTAAAATCCCCTAAATTACAATTGTCTATTTTCTGTGAATAGCTGTTATGTTCAATGAACGATGGGTGTTGTTCATTTAATGACGTCTTTGCTTCACTTATTTTAAAAGAATCATCATGGAACTAGGAGGGTCACAAACCACGATTTTGCACTCAAATGAACTACCTGCATCTTACACCCATGTGATTTCACTACTCTCCCCGTACTAGGCATAATACACTGAATTATAGTATTCTTTTCCATACTATGGAAGAGAATTGTAGGCAACACAGATGGTAGAGGTGTTGCCCCACAGCGCCAGAGACTCAGGTTCAATCCTGACCTATAGTGCTTCTGGCATGGAGTTTGTATGTATTGCCCGTGACTGCGTGGGTTTTGTCTAGGTGCTCTGGTTTCCTCCCACAGTCAAAGACGTGTTGGTTTGCAGGTTAATTTGCTGCTGTAAAGTGCCCCTAGCGTGCTGCTGGGTTCTGCTGCCACATGTGGCTGCAGGCAGTAGATAGGAATGTTTGGTGAACTTTTGTAGCTTTGTCGGCACCAAAACGTAGCATCACTTGTGTACTGCCTAGCTGAGGTCTGCTACATGATGTTACTGGGGTGCAGGGCCGGCCTTAGGAGGTGCGGGGCCCAATTGGGAAAAGTTTTCGTAGTCATATATAAATAAATAATTATGATTGAGTCACGTGTCGTGAGTTACATGACAATTCGGGGGAGAGTTCCTTTCACAGCGTGTGGGGAATTTAGCCAGGGGTAAAGTTGCGAGGAGGGAAGGAGCGTTGAGAAGGAGGGTGTCGGGTTCATGCCTGTAACACTCACTCACCGCTGCCGCGGCGCTCCGGGCGCGGGGCCACCGCATTGTGGCCGGGGAGGGAAGCAGCTCGTGTGGCTACGAGCGGCCTCCATCGCCGGACAGCGGCACCGACTGCCATCTGAGCTCCTTCTGCCGGCCCGCTCACCTCTGGCAGTGCTCTCCGTCTGAACAGTGAGGGGACCAGCTCAAGAGCAAAGATCATAGAGCGGAGTGGGTCAGCGGGTGATGGATAACATCACAGCGGGCGGTGGAGCTTACTCCTGTGTCAGCGCAAACAAGGGATCAATTGAGGTTACGCGCAGCGACTCTGGAGAAAAGACCCTTCTTTAGACTGAACTGAACTCTCGTCGGTGAGAGTATTTGTGATTGTCTGAAGAAGGGACTCGATCAGAACCGCAACCCTCTCCCCAGAGCCCCTGCCCGTCCTGCTGAGCCACCACAGACAGGGAGTTGAAGGTAGACACAGGGGGGTCAACCTTCAACTTCAGAGCCAAACAAAAAACACAGAGTGCTGGAGGAACTCAGTGGGCAAGGCAGCACCCGCGGAGGGAACACATCACTTATCAGGAGCCACCACGGGCCCGGACTCTTCCCCCCCCCCCTCCCAACAGAAAGGAACCGCAGATGCAGCCATCACCGCAAAACGTCTAAGAATTAACTGTAGATGCTGGAAAATCGAAGGTAGACAAAAATGCTGGAGAAACTCAGCGGGAGCAGGTGTGAGGCAGCATCTATGGAGCGAAGGAAATAGCCAACGTTTCGGGCCGGGTCTAAAGAAGGCTTTCGACCCGAAATGTTGCATATTTCCTTCGCTCCATAGAGGGGGGGGATGCAGGGAGTCAGATAGACTGCGCAATGACAGGGGGGGGGGGGGGGGGATCCCAGTGTGAGAGTGAGTCACCACCTGCGTACAGCGTTCCCACATCCCTCTTCTCCACCAAGCAAGGCACATTCCTCTCTCCCCTCTGCCCTCTCCCCCCTTCCTTCCCTCATTCTCACCCCCCTTTCTAAAGAAGGAGGCAAGGGGAGGGGGAGGGAGGTAGTGAGAGGGAGATCTAAAAGGTAACTGGTTTTGGTCTCCAATCACCTCACAAAGGGCAGCCAACAGTGGTGGTGAGGCAGAAGGGAGAACTCTCTCTCTCTCTCCTGCCCCCTTCTCTTCACCCCCTCTCTCTCCCCCCTGTCTCTCTCCCCCTCTCTCTCTCTACAACTCTCCCTCCTTCCTCTCTCTCTCTCTCTCTCTCTTCTCTCCAATATCCCCCTCTCTCTCTCCCCCCTTCCTCTCTTCTCTCTCCAATTCTCTCTCTCTCCCTCTCCCTCTCCCTCTCCCCCCCACTCCTCTCCCCCAGCCACGTTTATATCGACAGTTCACTCCACGAGTGTGTGTGTGAGAGCCGAGCAGTGTTTCTCATTCTGACTCTGCTCCGTGAGTTGCTCGTATTGACAGTAATTGTACCCACCTCTTAACTGAAAACGAGTGGTTTGCAAACTGAAAATCCCCCCTCTGTCTCACGTTTGTTATCCATGTTCGTTTTGTAAAAAAATCTGTATGGCGATGGTTTTAAAAAAAATCTTTATTTAACATAGCGAATTTGTATTTCCATATGAAATACAGAAAATTAACGCGGGGCCCCCATTGGGCACGGGGCCCAATTTGGAAAATTCGGTCCAATCGGCCTAGGGCCGGACCTGCTGGGGTGTATGCTAAACAAAGCATTTTACTGTACCTAGATACATGTGTCAACAAAGTATCATTGAATCATTAATGTCCTTGCTTGCCCAATTTCTCCCTGGAGCTCAGGCCCTCGTGTCCTGGCAATATTGTCGTAAATCATCTCTGCATTCTTTCCAGTTTAATGACATCCTATAGCGGAATGACCACAGTACTCCATTGCGGTCTCACCAACTTCTTACTGTAACTGCAACATAATGTCTCAATGTCTGTACTCAATACCATGACTGATAAAGGCCAATGAGCCAAAAGCTTATCCAGTTGTGATGCCATTTTCAGGGAATTATAAACTCTTAGATCGCCTTGCTCCCCCGAACACTCCCCCGAACCCTTCCATTCATCGTAAAGCTCCTGCCCTCGTTTAACTTCCCAAAATGCAATACCTCACCCTTATCTGCATTAAAATCCATTCACCGTTCCTCTGGCCACTTACCCAGCTGATCAAGATCCTGCTGTAATTTCTGATAACCATCTGCACTATGTACGATACCATCTACTTTAGTGTCATCTGCAAACTTACTAATCATGCCTTCTACATTCTCATCCAAATTGTTGATATAAACCACAAACAGCAATGAGCCCAGTACTGATTCCTGAGGCACACAGGTCCCCAATCCAAAAAACAACCCTCCTCCAATATCCTCTGCTTCCTTCCATGTAGCTTATTCTTCTTATCAAGTCCACACACAATATTAGAAGTTGTTCTGCTGGAGCTGAACACACTTCTCGGCATCTGCATGCAATGGTATCTGTCTTGTTGCTTCTTGTGCTTCTGGTGGAAAGATTGGTGGAAACAGGGCTGCGATGTGAACGCTCTCCCCTTGACACCTCCATGTTGCTAATTCTGTATCAAAGCAGCTAGCTCTCCCTGGATCCCATGAGATCTAACCTTCCAGAGCAGCCTACCATGCAGAACCTTATCGATGGCCGTTCTGAAGTCCATATAGACAATGTGTATAGCCTTGCCCTCATCAACTTTCTCAGTTACTTCTTCAAGAATTATTTTTACCAGAACACTGCCTAGATTGGAGGGTTTCAGCTATAGGGAGGGGTTGGATAGACTTGGGTAAGAAGGAACTGCAGATGCTGGTTTAAACCGAAGATGGACACAAAAAGCTGGAGTAACTCAGAGGGACAGGCAGCATCTCTGGAGAGAAGGAATGGGCGACATTTCGGGTCGAGGTCTGAAGAAGTGTCTCGACCCGAAGCAGCACCCATTCCTTCTCTCCAGAGATGATGCCTGTCCCGCTGAGTTACTCCAGCTTTTGTGTCTTTGGATAGACTTGGATTGTTTTCTCCGGAACGTCAGAGGTTGAGGGGAGACTTGATAGAAGTTATCTTCATAGTTAAGAACTTGATAGAAGATTAAAATGATGAGAGGCAGAGAGAGGGTAGATAATCAGAAATGTTCTCCAGGGTGGAAATGTCCAACACTAGAGGGCGTAGCTACAAGGTGAGAGGGGAAAATTCAATGGAGATGTGTGGGGCGTGGAGGGGGCCTGGAACGCACCTCCAGGAGTGGTGGTGGGGGCAGATATGATGGTAGGGTTTAAGAGACTTTTGTATAGGCACAGGGAAGTACAGGAATATAAAGATATGGATCATGTACAGCAGTGGTCGGCAACCTTGTTCTGCATAGGGGCAAGGACGTATGTCTGTGAGGGGATGGCGGGCTACATCTATCATGTGTACACATGGATCCCGCCCCGGATGGCAGGCATCAAATCATGTGTTCACAGAAGGTACGCGCCCGTGCCGGCGGCTTTGTGCAGGATGCGGTACAACCAGAGCTCGGTGCTCCGTGGGCCGGATGATTACGGGGAAAGTAATCCACCTTCGGGCTGGATGATTTCGGGTTAGGTGCCGTTTTGGGCCCGGGGGCCGTAGGTTGCCGACCCCTGATGTACAGGCAGGTGAGATCAGTTTAACTCGGCATCATGATCGACATAAACAATGTGGGACGAAGGACCTGTTCTTAGCAGTACCGAGCTATGTTGTATGAAACTCAAATTCATAAAAAACACAATCTCCCATATACAAAACATGTTGACTATCCCTAATCAGCCTCTGTCTATCCAAAATGCATACACAGTGGCTTGCAAAAGTATTCATACCCCTTGAACTTTTCCACATTTTGTCACGTTACAACCACAAACGTAAATGTATTTTATTGGGATTTTATGTGATAGACCAACACAAAGTGGTGCATAATTGTGAAGTGGAAGGAAAATGATACATGGTTTTCAAATTTCTTTACAAATAAAAAACTGAAAAGTGTGGCGTGCAAAAGTATTCAGCCCCCCTGAGTCAATACTTTGTAGAACCACCTTTCTCTGCAATTACAGCTTCAAGTCTTTTGGGGTATTACCAGCTTTGCACAGGAGGAGGCGACCGAAGCGGTTTCCCCCTTGCCCCCCCCCCACACCACCCCCCACACAAGACACACCGAGAAACATCAAACACATACTTTAAAACATACTAAAAAATAAAAAAAAGTTGAAAAAACTAACGCGCTGCTGACATGGCTGCTGCCCCTGTGTAATCTAATCTCAGTATAAATACAGCTGTTCTGTGAAGGCCTCAGAGGTTTGTTAGAGAACATTAGTGAACAAACAGCATCATGAAGCCCAATGAACACATCAGACAGGTCAGGGATAAAGTTGTGGAGAAGTTTAAAGCAGGGTTAGGTTATAAAAAAATATCCCAAGCTTTGAACATCTCACGGAGCACTGTTCAATTCATCATCCAAAAATGGAATGAGTATGGCACAACTGCAAACCTACCAAGACATGGCCGTCCACCTAAACTGACAGGCCGGGCAAGGAGAGCATTGATCAGAGAAGCAGCCAAGAGGCCCATGGTAACTCTGGAGGAGCTGCAGAGATCCACAGCTCAGGTGGGAGAATCTGTCCACAGGACAACTATTAGTCGTGCACTCCACAAATCGGGCCTTTATGGAAGAAGGCGAGAAGAAAGCCATTGTTGAAAAAAAGCCATAAGAAGTCCAGTTTGCAGTTTGCCACAAGCCATGTGGGGGGGACAGCAAACATGTGGAGGAAGGTGCTCTGGTCAGATGAGACCAAAATTGAAGTTTTTGGCCTAAATGCAAAACGCTATGTGTGGCGGAAAACTAACACTGCACATCACCCTGAACACACCATCCCCACTGTGAAACATGGTGGTGGCAGCATCATGCTGTGGGGATGCTTTTCTTCAGCAGGGACAGGGAAGCTGGTCAGAGTTGATGGGAAGATGGATGGAACCAAATACAGGGCAATCTTGGAAGAAAACCAATCTTGGAAGTCTGCAAAAGACTTGAGACTGGGGCGGAGGTTCACCTTCCAGCAGGACAACGGCCCTAAACATACAGCCAGAGCTACAATGGAATGGTTTAGATCAAAACATATTAATGTGTTAGAATGGCCCAGTCAAAGTCCAGACCTAAATCCAATTGAGAATCTCTGGCAAGACTTGAAAATTGCTGTTCACAGACGCTCTCCATCCAGTCTGACTGAGCTTGAGCTATTTTGCAAAGAAGAATGGGCAAAAATTTCAGTCTCTAGATGTGCAAAGCTGGTAGAGACATACCCCAAAAGACTTGCAGCTGTAATTGCAGAGAAAGGTGGTTCTACAAAGTATTGACTCAGGGGGGCTGAATACCTTTGCACGCCACACTTTTCAGTTTTTTATTTGTAAAGAAATTTGAAAACCATGTATCATTTTCCTTCCACTTCACAATTATGCGCCACTTTGTGCTGGTCTATCACATAAAATCCCAATAAAATACATTTACGTTTGTGGTTGTAACGTGACAAAATGTGGGAAAGTTGAAGGGGTATGAATACTTTTGCAAGCCACTGTATATCTCATCCCTCAGAATCCTCTTCAGTAACTAGCATGGATGTTCGGCTCACTGGTCTATAGTTCCTAGGGTTTTCTTTGCAATCCTTCTTTATTTAAGAGGCACAACATTAGCCACCCTGCAGTCTCCCGAGACAACCATGTCTGAATGGTGCGGGGAGGTTCCTAAAGGGGAACCTTGATATTAGTTTAGTTTACAGATCAAGCACGGAAACAGGCCCTAGTCCACGCCGTCCAGCGATCCCTATACTTCTATCCTGCACACGAGGGACAATTTTTAACAAACCCAATTAACCTACAAACCTGTACGTCTTTGTAGTGTGGGAGGAAACCAGGGCAAACTGATGCGGTCACAGGGAGAACGTACAAACTCCATACAGACAGCATCCATAGTCAGGCTCGCTGGGGCTGTAAAGCAGCAACTCTACCACTGTGTCACCGTGCCGCCGATTTGATGACACAAGATTAATGACATTAAGTCATCTGTACATGCTCCAAGCCAGCAGGAACAACGATTCAACAGCCTTGTGACAGATCTCTATAATTATACAACTCTGATCTTGTATGTGTTTATGTGTGTCTGTGTGTATAATCACATCTTCTCGAAAAAACAACGAGCTAACAGTAAAATGTTTACATATTCCGGCAGAGATATATCCCGTTGACTCCGAATTCACATTATCTGCAAAATTCATGCTTTATTTCTCGAGTTATTAATCAAAATGTTCAAAAATCTGAAAAAACATTTTTAATAAACCCGGCTGGCTTCGGCTGATGACGTCTGAGTGCTGCAGTCTTGGATCTGCGCGCTGCGAGTGACGTTACCCCCCCCACCTCTCCCTTCTCCCCCCCCCCATTATTCAAAAGACGCAGCCCTCTCACCCCCCTCCCCCACTGCTCTCTCCCCCCTCTCCCCTCCTCCTCTCCCCCCTCTTCCTCTCCCCCCCTCCTCTCCCCCCTCCTTTCCCCCTCCTCCTTCCCCCTCCTCCTCTCCCCTCCTCCTTCCCCCCTCTCCCTCCTCCTCCCCCATCTCCCTCCTTCCCCCAACCTCTCCCTCCTCCACCCCCGTTATTCAAAAGACGTTTGGTAATCGCTTTCTCTCGGGGATCACTTTCTCTCTGCGCTTTCTCTTGGCTCCTCTGTCGGCTCCTCTCTCCCCCCCCCCCAGCCTCTCTTCCACCCCCCATCCCCCCCCTTCCACTCTCCCCACCCTCTCCCTTCCCACCCTCCCCCCTCTCTCACCCCCCTTTCCTCCCCTCCTCTCTCTCCCCCATCCTCTCTCTCTCCCCCCTTTCTCTCTCTTCCTCCCCTGGCCTCTCCCTTCCTCCCCTCTCTTCCCCCCATCACCCCCCTCCCCCACTGCTCTCTCCCCCCTCTCCCCATCTCCTCTCTCCCCTCCTCCTCTCTCCCCTCCTCCTCTCCCCCCTCCTCTCCCCACTCCTCCTCTCCCACCTCCTCTCCCCGCCTCCCCATCCCCCCTCCTCCTCTCCCCCCTCCTCCTCTCTCCCCCCCTCCTCTCCCCCTCCTCCTCCCCCTCCTCCTTCCCCCTCCTCCTCTCCCCTCCTCCTTCCCCCCTCTCCCTCCTCCCCCCCCATCTCCCTCCTTCCCCCACCTCTCCCTCCTCCACCCCCGTTATTCAAAAGACATTTGGTAATCGCTTTCTCTTGGGGATCACTTTCTCTCTGAACTGTGAGTCTACTGAACTGTGAGCCTACCCTTTATGTGGTTATGTGCTTTATGTGGTTATGTGCTTTATGTGGTTAACCCTTTAATTGCTTGCAATAAATGATTTGTTATCCAGCAATGTGCTTGCAATGAATGATGATTTGTTAACCCTTAATGTGCTTGCAATAAATGATTTGTTAGCCAGCAATGTGCTTGCAATGAATGATTTGTTAACCCTTAATGTGCTTGTAATAAATGATTTGTTAGCCAGCAATGTGCTTACAATGAATGATGATTTGTTAACCCTTAATGTGCTTGCAATAAATGATTTGTTAGCCCTTAATGAAATGAAATGAGTTGTTTGGCCTGCCCTGTGCTTTTGATTTGCCTTTGCTTTGTTTGACCTCACTTGAAATGAAAGCAAATGGATTGAATTGTTGGCTGGCCCCGCCTGCCCTGTGCTTTTGGTTTTGCCTTTGCTTTGCTTGAGCTCACCTGAAATGAAAGCAAATGGATTGTATTGTTGGCTGGCCCTGCCTGCCCTGTGCTTGACTTGACTTGACTTGAAATGGATTGACTTGACATGAAATGGATTGAAATGGATTGTTGACCCTGCACTCACTGTGCCTGACTTGACTTGACCCACAACACCCATGCTAGCCCTCCAGAACCCCCCCACTGGCCACCAATATTGGAATTGGTGGAGAGGTGGAATATTGCATTGGAGGAACCAGCCCTCCCGTGTGAACCTGGGACCCAACGGGTCCCACTTAGTCTAGTACACATTATAACTCTAACTCACAAATGCCAAATTGTGATATCATTATGAAACGGAAGATATATCTGAAATCAACCTAACCAAGAAAACAATGAGAATTGAGAGTACAAAGCATCCTCAGGACTAGCGTTAACCTGTATTTTAATGACATTATTGTCATATAGCCCTTAATGAAATTAAATGAGTTCATTTTTGGCCTGCCCTGTGCTTTTGCTTTGCCTTTGCTTTGTTTGACCTCACTTGAAATGAAAGCAAATGGATTGTATTGTTGGCTGACCCTGCCTGCCCTGTGCTTTTGGTTTTGCCTTTGCTTTGCTTGAGCTCACCTGAAATGAAAGCAAATGGATTGTACAACAGTGCCAATTAAAATATGATTTGAAGCATATTTTGTGAAAATAGTTTTTTTAAATTATCATTCAAACTCAGTTGGCAATAGATATTAGCTTAAGAACAGCTTTACCTCTTTTTGAAATTAAAAATAATAAGACGCCAATTCAAAAAGTCATCCATCACAAATACTTGGGCTGAAGCAATTCAGGGACTGCCTGTCCTGTTTTTATCAGTATTTCTGTACAATTGTGGCGCAGTGATCGAGTTGCTGGCTTACAGCACCAGAGACCCAAGTTCATTCCTGACTACGAATGCTGTCTGTACGGAGCTTATACGTTCTCCCTGTGACCACGTGGGTTTTCTCCGGGTGATCCGGTTTCCTCCCACACTCCAAAGACATACAGGGGCGGTCTAAGCTCCCGTGTCGGGGCGGTAGAAGCTCCTGCGGTTGGAGCTCCCAAAAGTAGATCCCCAGCAAAGGGACCGCCAGCTCCATGATGTTAGGCTGCATTGCGATACGGAAAAAGTTGCATCTCCGTCGAAGAAAGAGATTTTAAAAAGTTTCCCCCGCACCCCCCCCACATAATACATAACAATAGACAATGGACAAAAGACAACAGGTGCAGGAGTAGGCCATTTGGCCCTTCGAGCCAGCAACGCCATATCATGTGATCATGGCTGATCATCCCCAATCAGTACCCCGTTCCTGCCTTCTCCCCATATCCCTGACTCCGCTATTTTTAAGAGCCCTACTAGCTCTCCCTTGAAAGCATCCAGAGAAACTGCCTCCACCACCCTCTGAGGCAGAGAATTCCACAGACTCGCCACTCTCTGTGAGAAAAAGTGTTTTCTCGTCTCCGTTCTAAATGGCTTACCCGTTATTCTTAAACTGTGGCCCCTGGTTCTGGACTCCCCCAACATCAGGAACATGTTTCCTGCCTCTAGTGTGTCCAAACCCTTAACAATCTTATATGTTTCAATGAGATATCCTCTCATCCTTCTAAACTCCAGAGTGTACAAGCCCAGCTGCTCCATTCTCTCAGCATATGACAGCCCCGCCATCTCGGGAATTAACTTTGATTAGCAGAGCTCAGGAGGTTTGGACTGGTCCCATGACACCTGAGTCTCTCCTGAAGATGGCAGGAAAGAAGTGGCAACAGTGGCAACGATGGAGGAGATCGATGTACAAGGCTGCCGTGGACCCGGTAAGATGGACCTTGACATCAGAAAGATGAGGTGAGATTCTTTTGGAACAATATTTACCGTTACTGAAGTCCTAAATATTGAGTTCATTACCAGCTTACAGTGCTGAAGAGACGATAAGGTATTATGTACATTATATCACATGTTACATATAGTATAGGTAGCGCGATGCTAACTATGTCCCAAACATCTAGGACATCTCCATCCATCGTGGATTATGATGGCACGTTTGCGGGGACTATCTCAGCACCCACAAACATGTCATCGCTGTCCACCAACTCGCTGAAGCACTGGTGGAATTCAGGCAAGGCCATGAACATGGGGAAGCCATGGGGTGTGTTCATTCCTTCCACGGGTCTTTGTGAAACTGGGTCTTGGTCACTGGGCACACAGATCCTCAGAATGGACTGTTGTCGATCTCTTGCATTTAGTAAAGCAAGTTTCACCTGTCAAAAGAGAAGGCATAATCTGAGCTTCAACCCTGAGACTCATAGAGTCACAGTCATACGTCACGGAAACAGGCCCTTCAGCCCAACTTACCCATGCCAACCAAGCAAAGTCAATTTTATTTCTATAGCACATTTAAAAACAACTCTTGTTGACCAAAGTGCTTAACATTAGTGCAGGTACTAACTTGCTACAAACAGTGGTACATAGATCAACAATACATACAGCGCTCCCTCAGAGGACCTCAAGAAAGGCTTGAGAGTAGAAATAAGTCTAGACTTTAAAGAGTTGATGGAGGGGGAAGTTCTGATGGGAAGAGGGATGCTGTTCCATAGTCTAGGTGCTGCAACCGCAAAAACGCAACCAAGAAGGCCTCCCATTTGCCCACATTTGGCCCACATCACTTTAAACCCTTCCTATCCAGGTATATTTTAAATGGTGTTACAAGACCCATCTCACCTACCTCCTCTGGCAGCTCGTTCTACAATGCATTCACTATTTCCACATTTTGTTACATTACAGCCTTATTCTAAAATGGATTAAATTCATTTTTTTAATCATCAATCTACACACAATGCCCCATAATAAAAAAGCAGAAACAGGTGTTTAGAAATTTTTACTAAGTTATTAAAAAGAAATAACTGAAATATCACATTTACATAAGTATTCAGACCCTTTGGTATGACACTCAAAATTTAGCTTAGGTTGGTCCTGTTTCCATTGATTATCCTTGAGATGTTTCTGCAAGTATTCTTCAGTCAATTTTTTAATCAACTTTTTCCCTTTTTTCCTCCTTTGCTGTTAGTGTTACTGATTTCTTTGCTTGAGTGTAGCTCCAATTGTGTGTAGAAACAGATGTTTTTTTTCCTATAGAAAGTACTGTTGTGTTTGTAAATGTGGAAATGGGACAAAGGGGTTGTGAAAAGACTCCACACACTCACTGCTGTCCCTATTACATCCTGACCATGTCCCTTCACTGATGGAGAAGAACTATTGTCATCAATGCTGGCCGATACTGAGAGTTTGAATGCTGAGAGTTTTGTGCCGATCAGAAATTAGTGCAAAGAGTGCAAGCAAAGGAGTGCCAGAAATGGTGGTGGTGGTGCATCAGTGGGAAGCTGAGCCTTTGAGGGAAGAATATCGACACAAAAAGCTAAAGTAACTCAGCGGGTCAGACAGCATCTCTGGAGAAAAGGAATAGGTGACATTTCGGGTGGAGAACCTTCTTCAGACTGAGTCAGGGGAAAAGGAAATGAGAGATATAGACTGTGATATAGAATATAGAGAGAACAAATGAATGAAAGATATGCAAAAAATGAAACAGGCCATTGTTAGCTGTGGCCTAGGTGAGAACGTGTAACAGACAATGAGGCTCAACAAGACGACTGAAGCTGGTACAACTTGGGTGGGGGAGGGATGGGGAGAGAGGGAATGGAGGGATTACTTGAAGTTAGAGAGACCACTAGTCATACCACTGGGCTGTAAGCTACCCAAGTGAAATATGAGATCCTGTTCCTCCAATTTGTACGTTCTTCCTGTGTCTGTACGTGGGTTTTCTCCGGGTGCTCCCTTTTTCTCACATTCCAAAGACATACAGATTTAGAGGTTCAGTTTAGTTTGTTGTCACGTGTACCGAGGTACAGTGAAAAGCTTTTGTTGCGTGCTAACCAGTCAGCGGAGAGAAAATGCATGATTACAATCGAGCCATCCATGGTGTACAGATACATAATAAGGGAAGAATGTTTAGGGCAAGATAAAGCCAGCAAAGTCTGATCAAAGATAGTCCAAGGGTCACCAATGACGTAGATAATAGTTCAGGACAGCTCTCTAGTAGTGGTAGGATGATTCAGTTGCCTGATAACAGCTGGGTGAAACTGTCCCTGAATCTGGAGGTGTGCGTTTTCACACTTCTATACCATTTGCCTGATAGGAGAGGGGAGAAAAGAGAGTGGCTAGGGTGCAATGTCCTTGTTTATGCTGCTGGCCTTGCCGAGGCAGCATGTCAATAGAAGGGAGGTTGGTTTGTGTGATGATCTGGGCTGCGTCCACAATTCTCTGCAATTTCTTGCGGTCTTGAATGGAAATATTCCCAAACCAAGCTGTGATCCATCCTGATAAAATGCTTTCTATGGTGCATCTGTAGAAGTTGGTGAGAGTTATAGGAGACATGCCAAACTTCCTAAGCCTTCTAAGGAAGTAGAGGCGTTAGTGTGCTTTCTTGGTCGTTGCTTCAATATGGGTGGTCCAAGAGAAATTGTTGGTGATATTGACTCTGAGGAATTTGAAGTATTCAACCATCTCTACTTCGGCACCATCAATGCAAACTGGGGTATGTTCACTTCCTGAACTCTGATCACTATCTCCTTTGTCTTGCTGACATTGAGAGAAAGGTTGTTGTCTCGACACCAGGACACAAGGTTCTGAATCTTCTTCCTGTACTCCATCTCATCATTATTTGATATCCGGCCCACAATGGCGCAAATTTGTAAATTGAATTAGATTTGTACATGGCTACACAGTCGTGGGTGTACATGGAGTAAAGAAGGGGGCTGAGAACATCCTTGTGGAGCCCCCGTGTTGAGGATTATTGTGGAAGATAATTTGTCCCCTATCCTCACTGATTGGGGTCTGTTGGTCAGGAAGACGAGGATCCATTTGCAGAGATGAGTGTGGACACCAAGTCCCGCGAGTTTGGCGATGAGCTTGGATGGTATAATGGTGTTAAAAGCAGAGCTGTTTATGAATAGGAGTCTGCCATAGGTGTCTCTCTTATCCAGGTGTTCCAGGGATGAGTGTAGGACCAGGGAGATGGCATAGTCCATGGACCTGTTGCGGCGGTGGGCGAACTGCAATGGATCAAGGCCGCTGGGTGGACTGGATTTAATGCATTCCATAACCTGCCTCTCAAAACATTTCATGGTGGTGGATATCAAGGCCATGGGACGGCAGTCGTTTAGGCATGAGATCTTCGGCACCAAGGCTTCAGTAAGTTGTAAAATTGTTGCTCAAGTATAGGACAGTGTTAGTGTAGGGGTTGGCCTGGACTCGGTGGGCCAAAGGGCTGTATCTCTAATGTCTAAAATAAAGTCTAAGTTGCCCCAGTGCCAATACAATGTTGATTTGCACAAAGATGGACACAAACTGAAATATTTCAAATGTCATTAGATACGGGAATGGTGCCGGAGGATTGGCGTATTGCGCATGTTGTGCCATCGTTCAAAAAGGGTTCTAAGAGTAAACCTAGCAATTATAGACCTGTTAGTTTGATGTCAGTGGTGGGCAAATTCATGGAGAGGATACTTAGAGATAATATATTTAAGCATCTGGATAAACAGGGTCTGATTAGGAACAGTCAACATGGATTTGTGCCTGGAAGGTCATGTTTGACTAATCTTCTTGAATTTTTTGAAGAGGTTACTAGGGAAATTGATGAGGGTAAAGTGGGGGATGTTGTCTATATGGACTTCAGTAAGACCTTTGACAAGATTCCACATGGAAGGTTGGTTAAGAAGGTTCAACTGTTGGGTATTAATGGTGGAGTAGCAAGATGGATTCAACAGTGGCTGAATGGGAGATGCCAGAGTAATGGTGGATGGCTGTTAGTCAGGTTGGAGGCCGGTGACTAGTGGGGTGCCTCAGGGATCTGTGTTGGGTCCACTGTTGTTTGTCATATACATCAATGATCTGGATGATGGTGTGGTAAATTGGATTAGTAAGTATGCAGATGATACTAAGATAGGTGGTGTTGTGGATAATGAAGTAGATTTTCAAAGTCTACAGAGAGATTTAGGCCATTTGGAAGAGTGGGCTGAAAGATGGCAGATGGAGTTTAATGCTGATAAGTGTGAGGTGCTACATCTTGGCAGGACAAATCAAAATAGGACGTACATGGTAAATGGTAGCAAATTGAGGAATGCAGTTGAACAGAGGGATCTAGGAATAACTGTGCATAGTTCCCTGAAGGTGGAATCTCATGTAGATAGGGTGGTAAAGAAAGCCTTTGGTGTGCTGGCCTTTATAAATCAGAGCATTGAGTATAGAAATTGGGATGCAATGTTAAAATTGTACAAGGCATTGGTGAGGCCAATTCTGGAGTATGGTGTACAATTTTGCCCGCCATATTATAGGAAAGATGTCAACAAAATAGAGAGAGTACAGAGGAGATTTACTAGAATGTTGCCTGGGTTTCAGCAACTAAGTTACAGAGAAAAGTTGAACAAGTTAGGTCTTTATTCTTTGGGGTGCAGAAGGTTAAGGGTGGACTTGATAGAGGTCTTTAAAATGATGAGAGGGATAGACAGAGTTGACGTGGATAAGCTTTTTCCATTGAGAGTAGGGAAGATTCAAACAAGAGGACATGATTTGAGAATTAAGGGACAGAAGTTTCGGGGTAACATGAGGGGGAACTTCTTTACTCAGAGAGTGGTAGCTGTGTGGAATGAGCTTCCAGTGGAAGTGGTGGAGGCAAGTTCGTTTTTATCATTTAAAAATAAATTGGATAGGTATATGGACGTGAAAGGAATGGAGTGTTATGATCTGAGTGCAAGTAAAAGGGACCAGGGGAGAAGAAGTGTTCGGCACGGACTAGAAGGGCCGAGATGGCCTGTTTCCGTGCTGTAATTGTTATATGGTTATATGGTTATAAACTGCTGGAGTAACTCCCGTTGAGTTAGTCCAGCATTTTGTGTCTATCTTCGAATTAAACCAGCATAGATCTGCAGTTCCTTCCTGTTGGTTTGCATTAGTTTGGATGAATAGCGTGAAGATGATCACTCAGCAGAAAGTCTCTCAACAAACAAGTGGCCTCCCTATTTTTAGCTGGAAGCAACTCTTTACTAGAAATGTAACTCTTTACCAAAAATAGATCTGAAGTGATCACTCATCATTTAACAGAGAGCAACAGCTGTTTTGTTTAGCATGGTTGGGGCACGCGCTATTTCAATGTACTAATTGGGCACATATTCCACCACGTAGGTCTCTGATCTTTCTGTTTAAGGCCACAGGAAATATTATTCAACAATGCACAACTCTTTGGGCAAATACCCAGGGTAGGGTAAAAGAAGGGTAAATCAAGAACCAGTGGACACAGGTTTAAGATGAGAGCAAAATGATATATTGGGAACCTGAGGGGCAACTTTTTCATTCAGAGGGTTGGTATATGTAGAGGCAGTGACTATAACAGCATTTAAAAAGTCACTTGGACAGGTACATGGATAGCAAAGGTTGAGAGAGATATGAGCCAAGCGCAATCAAATGGGACTAGCTTAGGTGGGGCATCTTGGTCGACATAATGAGTATGGCTGAAGGGCCTGTTTCCGAGCTATATGAGTCTATGACATGTAGGTAGGGCAACGTCCCAGCTGATATTTTGGAAAAAAAAAGTGCAGAGGGAGGAATTTCAGCATGAGATTGGCAAGAAACGTTTCTGGTTCCATGCATCCTTACCTTTTCTTTGAAAGGCCACTGAGTCAAGGCATCATAGTCTCCCTTCAGCAAGATGTAGTAGAGTGAAATGTGCGTTCCCTTCCAGTCTTCATGGCCATTCAGGTAGATACGTAGGCACATCTTATAACTATATGTGGAGAAATAAAATTCTGTGAAAGTAACAGAGGACAAGGAATCAATTCTCATAAATCTTCCGATTATCGTTGTATGTTTACAGAGCTCATCAGCGAAGCAGTTTAGTTTAGTTCCGTGTCCACGCCGACCAGCGGTCCCCGTACATTATCACTAACCGACACACACTAGGGACAATTTTTTTACACATACGCCAAGCCAATTAACCTACATACCTGTACGTCTTTGGAGTGTGGGAGGAAACCGAAAATCTCGGAGAAAACGCACGCAGTCATGGGGAAAATGTACAAACTTCGTACAGACAGCACCCGTAGTCGGGATCGAACCTGGGCTCTGGTGCTACAAGTGCTGTAAGGCAGCAGCTCTACCGCATTATAATGACAAACAGTATGTTGGTCTTCATTGCACGGGGACTGGAGTATCAGTACAGTCATGTTGCTCAATTGACCAGGCCAACTGGTGTGACACCATTTGTAATATTGTGCACAGGCCTGGCTTTTCTTCTGATGGAACAACGGCCTTGCTATTGGATTGTGATGAAGGTTCATCAGATGGTGACTTAAAGACTGGACTTACGCTGTCCAAATTGAGAAGAGTTCTCATGTGAACACATAGATTCAATACTGAGGGCTGGAAGTTGACTATTCAGGGCTTCACTTAAATCTTTGGAAATGACTGTCTAAGGTGATTCTGAAGATTCAATCTTTAAATTTATTCAAGACAAAATATATCAATTTCATATCCCGAGGTCAATATATTTAGGTATTAAGGGAAGCAACGGATATGGGGTTAGTGCAGGAAAGTGGTGCTGAGGTAAAAATATCCGTCATGATAATATTGAATGTAACAGCAGGCTTGATGGGCTGAATGGCCAACCGCTACTTCTGTGTTTTATGTTCCAAGCAGAAACAAAACTCCATTCGGGGTGCAGGAGGTAAGCTGTTGTGTTAAAGGTGCAATTGTCACACAAACAACAGAGGTATTTACGATGATCCTACCACTAGAATCCAAGTAAGGGTTTGTCCCATCAATGGCTTCTTGAAACCTTTCTTGAATTTGTGGAATTCTCCAGATAAATACGCCACAGTGTGTCATACATTCCAGTGCTGTAACCTTTGCAGTTCTGACTTGTATAGCTTGGTCTGTTCGATGCATTCTGGACTGAAGGACTGTCAGCTTTTGGGAGACATAATGTTAAAGAAAAGACAATTGTTGAAGAAAAGGGTTTACTGGTTCAGATAATATTCTTCATTTGTGCTATTCATTTAGAATAGAATATTTATTACATGTCATTTGAACCTCAGTGAGGTTCAAGTTCAAACGAAACTCAGTTTCCACAGCCATACAAACAAAGACAATTCCTACAAAACATACAAACAATTCAATCTACATAAACATCCACCACAGTGAATCTCCTCCTCACTGTGATGGAAGGCAAAGTCTTTTCTCTCCCCTGCACCATTTTTTCTCCCGATGTTGAAGCCCCAGGCGGGCGATGAGTCCCACGGCCATTTTATGCCGCGCCGGGCGATGTACGGCCCCGCTCCCGGTCTAAAAGTCACGAAGTCGGAGCCCCCGGCGGGCGCTGGAATGTCCCGCGGCCATTAAGCCGCGCCAGGCGATGTATGGCCCCGCTCCGGGTCGTTCCAACCCCGCGACACAGGCTGGAGAAGTCGCGTTGCGGGAGCTCCGAAAAGCGGTCTCTCACCCGGACCTGCGAGCTCCCGATGTTCCAGTCCACCAGACCTGCGGCTGTAGTTGGAGCTTCCGAGCTCCGGGTCAGGCCGCAGCAGCGAGCCACCACCGCTCCCCACGCTCTGAGGCCGGCCAGCCCCATGATGGTAATTCCGCGGCTGGAGCCCCCAGGTCGTTCCGGCTGGAGGCCGCTCCACGGTGTTAGGCCCCAACGACAACAGAGACCCGACAGGAAAAAGGTCGGGTCTCCCGTGCAGGGAAGAGATTTTTAAAAGTTTCCCCCTTCCCCCCCCCCCCGCCCCCCACATATACACAGTTATTAAAACAGTATTAAAAAAAACACGAACAACTACACTTAACTAGACAAAAAATAAAATAAGACAGACAGGCTGAAGGGGCCGCTGCAACACTGGGTCGCACCGCCACTTGGTTAACTGTAAAATGAAACAGGTGAATACATTATATATAAGAAGTTTTTAATCTCCCACTAAAATCAAACACTTCAAATTGTTCTATTGCTATAGAAGGAGAGAATTCCACCCTTCTAGGGATTCAAATTACTCTTACTATCCACTTCTTTCTCTACACATCGTTTCTGAAACATGGGTAGTCTCAGAATACCGTAAAATCAGGCAATTATTTTTGGGTATCATAGAATAGAATAGAATGCCTTTTATTGTCATTCAAACAGCTTGGTTTGAACGGAATTGCATTTCTACAGTCTTAACATTACAAAAAAACAAGACCCACACTTAACACAATTTACACAAACATCCATCACAGTGAATCTCCAACACCTCCTCACTGTGATGGAAGGCAAAAGTCTTATGTCTTCCCTTTGCTCTTCTCCCGCGGTCCAGCAATCCAACTGCAACATCGAGGCGACTGGAGCTCCCGATGTTAAAGCCCCCGGCGCTGAGCGATGTTAGGCCCCGCTACGAGTCCTTTAAACCCCGCGATTCCAGCGGGAGAAGTTGCCGTTGCGGGAGCACCGAAAAGCGGTCTCCCACCAGGGACCTGCGAGCTCCCGATGTTGCTGTCCACTTGACCTGCGAGCTCCCGATGTTGCTGTCCACTTGGCCTGCGGCTGGAGCCTCCTCAGCTCTCCCCGCTCCAAAGTCGGCCAGCTCCGCGATGGAGAGTCCACAGGCTCCGCGACTGGAGCCCTCAGGTTGGTTCCGGCTGGAGGCCGCCGCCGGCTCCACGATGTTAGGCCCAATGACATCGGAGACCCGACAGGGAAAAAGTCGGGTTCCCGTAAAGGAAAGATATTAAATGGTTTCCCCCCACCCCCCACCCACCCACACATACACAGCTAAAAAATAATAACAACTAGAATCAAAAACATACATTTAACGAGACAAAAATTAAAAAAAGAGACGGACTGCGGTTGAGCCGCTGCCGTTAGGCGCCACTACACTGACCATTTGTCCCTAGACCATAGAGTCATACAGCATGAAAACAGGCCTCGGCCCAAGTTGCCCACGCCAACCAAGATGCCCCATCTACATTAGTCCCACCTGCCTGTGTTTGGCTCATATCTCTGTAAACATTTCCAATCTACGTACTTGTCTAATTGTTTCTTAAATGTTGCGATAGTACCTGCAGGGTGTACCATAGGGTGCTGTTAAATCTTTAGCAATTAGGTCACTAAACATGTTCCGTCAATATAAGGCTGCAGTAATGGCACGCTAAAATTGAAATACTTGAAAAGCTAGTAAGAGGAGGTTAGATCCAGAATATTAGTTTCACCAATGGGAGGAAGGTCAGTATAACTGGAGCATTTATTGAAGGAGGATGTTGCTCTCAGGAATTTCTTTACAGGGTGGCACGGTGGCGCAGCGGTAGAGTTGCTGCCTCACGGTGCCTGAGACCGGGTTCAATCCTGACTACGGGCGCTGTCTGTACAGAGTTTGTACGTTCTCCCCGTGACCTGCGTGGGTTTTCTCCTGTTTCCTCCCACACTCCAAAGATGTACAGGTTTGTAGGCTAATTGGCTTGGTATAATTGTAAATTGTTCCTAGTGTGTAGGATTGTGCTGGTGTACGGGTATCGCTGGTCGGTGTGGACTCGGTGGGCCGAAGGGCTTATTTCTGCATTGTATCTGCAAACTATAAACTAAACTAAATAGTGGAATCGACACCAGGTAAGAGCACCAGTGAAAGTTCTGTAAAACTTTCAAAGCAATAACTGGATGCTGAATTAAGGGTAATATTGGATGGGTTGAAAGATCCAAAAAAATCTACAAAATATCATTGTCCAAACATTCCTGACAGTGGACCCCACACCTAAAGTGTTGACTTTCCTCGGATGCTGCCTGACTTGATTGATTGAAAGATAAAGCATGGAAACAGGCCCTTCACCCCACCGACTTCATGCCGACCCCTAAAGACTTGCTGAGTCTTTTTTCAGGCATTTTATGTTTTTGGTTGATACATTCAGCATCTGCAGGTTTTAATTGTTTACCGTTACAGTACCTCCCTTCATTAGCAAAGGAACGGTTTTACCAGTTTGAACGGCATTAATATACACTGGAGTACATTGCCACCAATATCTTTGGGTCTTGATAGAGTCAGTGAGTCTTATGCCCCTGTCCCACTTAGGAAACCTGAACGGAAACCTCTGGAGACTTTGCGCCCTACCCAAGGTTTCCGTGCGGTTCCCGGAGGTTTTTGTCAGTCTCCCTACCTGCTTCCACTACCTGCAACCTCCGGCAACCACCTGCAACCTCCGGGAACTGCACAGAAACCTTGGGTGGGGCGCAAAGTCTCCAAAGCTTTCCGTTCAGGTTTCCTAAGTGGGACAGGGGCATTACAGCACGGAAACAAGTCCTTGGGCCCAACTTGCCCACGCCAACCAAGATCCCCCATCTACACTAGTCCCATCCGCCTGCGTTTGGCCCACATCCCTCGAACCCTTTCCTATCCAGGTACCTGTCCAAATGTTTAAGAAGGAACTGCAGATGCTGGAAAATCGAAAGTAGACAAAAGTACTGGAGAAACTTAGCGGGTGCAGCAGCATCTATGGAGCGAAGGAAATAGGCAACGTTTCGGGACGAAACGTTGCCTATTTCCTTCGCTCCATAGATGCTGCTGCACCCGCTGAGTTTCTCCAGTACTTTTGTCTACCTGTCCAAATGTGTTTGATGTGAATAAAGTCCCAGACAGAAAGACTTACTCAAATCTCATGAGCTTTTCCTGGTACAATTACAAACCCATTGGATCTACCGGCATCAGGAGGGTTCGCAACTTAAGATCAACTGGAATTCAGATACAGTAAACCCTCGTTTATACGGACCTCCTTATAATGGATTTTGGTTATAGTGGACTGACGTACCGACATTCACCGCCAGGCTGGGCTGCCAACGCCATCCCACACAGCTTCCCCCGCTGCTTCCCGGCCATGCCTCCCACCGTTACTGCCAACGCCCAACCTCACCTGCACTCTGGCCGCGACCATCGACTCTGCCGATCTCATCTCTCCCCCAGCCCGCCCGGATTCCAGGCCCAGCTCCCGACCGAGAGTCTGAAGAAGGATCTTAACCCGAAATGTCACCTATCCATGTTATCCAGAGAAGCTGCCCGACCCGCTGAGTTACTCCCGCACTTTGAGTCTTTTTGTGTATTAACCAGCAACTGCAGTTCTTGTTTCTACTAATACAATGGTATTCACTTATTTGATTATAGCAGATCATTGGCAACAATGTACACTATCCCAACAATGCATCCTTTATCTTTCTTTATATGCTCAGTTCACAAGATATCCTTGGCTGGAACAAGTATAGGGAGCTGACAAAGAAGAAATGTAAGTGGTTGCCAAGGGTGGCAAGATTCAAGAGATTCAAGAGAGTTTATTGTCATGTGTCCCTGATAGGATGTAGGTGATGCAGGTGGCTGCACCAGCCAAGGAGACAAAAACTGAGAGAAAATAATTGTGCTAAAATGATTTATTTCTCAGAATATTGGACGGATGGTACAATGGCGCAACTGTTCAATGCTGACCTCGGGTGCTATCTGTATGGAGTTTGCATGTTCTCAGTGTGACTGCATAGTTTTCCTCCGGGTGCTCCAGTTTCCTCCCACACACCAAAGATGTGTGGGTTTATAGGTTAATTGGCCTCTGTAAATCACCCCTAGTGTGTAGGGAGTGGGTGAGAAAGTGGGATGATGTAGAACTAGTGTGAACGGGTGATCGATGGTCAGTATTGATTTGTTGGGCCGAATGGCCTGCTTCCATGCTGCATCTCTAAACTAAGATCAATATTTTAAAGTTGTATTGATGGAATCCGATGGGACCAAAGCGCAACACAGGCATATTTACAAATGTTACATGCTACAGGTCAAAAAATAAAATAAAATATAATAGAATTTGGAAGAGCAAATACAAGAAAACCAAGTCTGAAGAAGGTCCCGACCCAAAATGTCACCAATCCATGTTCTCCACACATGTTGCCTGATCTGCTGAGTTACTCCAGCATTTTTGGTATAAACGCAGCATCTGCAGTTCCTTTTTATTACTAAGATCCTCATATTTCAATTGGGCAGCAAGAATATTGATTTCTCTAACTTCAAGTAACCCTTGCATCCCCTCTATTGCTATCCCTCCCCCGCCTTAGTTTCACTGTCACCCTGTTGAGTTTCACTGTCTGTATGCTCATTATCACCTACCCACAGCCAACAATGAACCATTGTGGACTCCACCTTTCCTTGATCTTTGTTGCTTTTTGCATATCTTTCATTCACCTGTCCTATGTGCCGTCTATATATCTCTCGTTATCCTCTCCTCTCACTCCCAGTCTGAAGAAGGGTCCCGACCCGAAACGTCACCTATTCCTTTTCTCCAGAAATGCTGCCTGACCTGCTGAGCTACTCCAGCTTTTTGTGTCTGCCCTCGACTATTCTCCATTCAGGCAGATGGGAAGTAGTATTTTCACCAACCTGGTCCTCGACGCCAGTGAGCAGTTGGTCATGGCACCTTGTCTGCCTCTGCAGAGTGGCTGCCATCTGTGAGCATTTGTCAATCTTCTGTGACACAACATGCTGCTTGTTTTGAAAGGCAGCGAGTCTGGTCTCCACACTTGCCACACACTCTTCTGCAGTTTCCGTCAGCTTGCACAATTCCCTCAGTGTTCTGCAGATTTCACTTATTCCGTGATCTCTCTGGAGGACTTTGACCCTCATCTGCAGGCTTTCAGTTTCTCTCTCCAACTGCACTAAAGCTCTTGACGTATCCGGTGGCAAGATGGCAGGAGATGCTTTGTGGTTGAGCTTTGTCAGTTCCTCCATGAGAAGGTGAAGGTGCTGTCTAACAGATTCAGCTTCGTGTTCCTGGAGTTTTGCTCTCCCTCCCTGGAACAGAGAACGGCAAGCTTTGTGAGTCCTAGTCAGGCCCTTTGGCCCATCTCATCCATGCCGACCAGGACACCCCATCTATGCTAGTCCCATTTGGCCCATATCCCCCTCAACCCTTCCTATCCATGTACCAGCCCAAGTGTCTTTGAAATGCTGACTGAATTTACAGAGATGAGAGGACTTGAGATGGAGTCTCAGGGAAGGCATTGAGAACAAAGGTTTTTCACGATAGGTTGAGGCTCCCACATAAGGTGGCACAGCGGAACTAGTGGAGTTTACTTTAGTTTTGATACTGCTCCAAAACAGACCCTTTGGGCCACCGAGTCCTTTCCAATCAACAATCCCCGCACATTAACACTATCCTACACACACTAGGGACAATTTACAATCTTTACACTTTGCCAAAGCCAATTAACCTGCCAGCCTGTAAGTCTCTGGAGTGCGGGAGGAAACCGGACTTCCCGGGAAAAACGCAAGCAGTCATGGGGAGAACGTACAAACTCGCTACAGACAGCACCCGTAGTCAGGATTGAACCTGGGTCTGTGGCGTTGAAAGTCAGCAACTATCGCTGCGCCACCGTGCCACCCGTAGTCTGGGGTCAGAGTTCAGGAATAGTAGGCACCATGAGAAGCACTCGGGTGAGAGGGGGGGGGGGGCAGGGTTAATGGCCGGAAAATCCATGCTCATTTTGCTCCCCACTGACTAGGTGCATTCTCCTAGTGTCCAGTTCAAATCCAGCATTCCCCACAACAGTCTGATATCTCCACCTGTCCTTACGTTTTCTGCTGCAGCCCCATTGCAGGACAAGCGTTCCTACAGTCGCAAGTACAGGCAGCCCAGCTGTAATGTGATCATTGTGTTCCTAAGGAGCCTTGTATTAACTAAAATTGCATTATTAAAAACAGTTATGCTGATAGAAAATGGGGGTATGGGCTAGAGAGTTTCAGACTCCCAATAATAAAGTTAATTTTATTGCTGCCTCACCTGCTGAGTTTCTCCAGCATTTTCAAAAAAATGTTTTTTAATAGCTGTAAGTTTATATTTTAAATAATAAAGGCTTCTAATTTCATTATTTAATATTATCATTGCACAAATGTTAATAGAAACGATGGCTTGATCATTATAATGGCCATTGGCGGTGGAACTAGCAGCTGTGTTCTGAGAGACAACATTGTCCTACTACTGTGGGGAGGTTATATGTAAAGGCGGTTTTCTTCCAACATTGATTTTTTTTCCAAGACAGCTTTTTTTTAGCTTGTCAATTTCCATGGTAACTTTTAAGTGGTTCTGCAGTTACTGATGTGAATTGCAAAATTGTATCCCCTAATTCATCGATCGCAGAATATTCAATTTATGTTCTTGAAACCCGCGCCATAGCAGAACAATTGGACCTGTGCAGGATATGAAAGAGAATTTTGCAACATGATCAGGTGGGGTCTGAGAGTGGTGAGTCAGGGATATAAGATGCAGGAAAACCCAAGGGGCATTTTTTCTCAACATTAAAGCCTCAGTCGTTTTTGATCGGATTTCCCTCCAATAAGTTGTAAGTTTCCCTCCATGGAAATGACTAGTGGGGAAAATGTAGATATATATTTCAGTAATGAGAATGACACCACTATACACTCTGGAGTGGAATTACATGTTAGTTTAGTTTAGTTTAGAGATACAGCATGGAAACAGGTTCTTTGGCCCACAGAGAAGAATGGAACACAGGGGAGAGAAAAGACTTTGCCTTCCATCACAGTGAGGAGGAGATTCACTGTGTGGATGTTGGTGTGAATTGAATTGTTTGTGTGTCTTGTAGAAATTGTTTTGCTGGTATGGCTGTAGAAACAGAGTTTTGTTTGTATTGTATTGTATATTGTGTATAGAGTCCGCACCGACCAGCGATCCCCGTACATTAACACTATCCAACACATTATTATTATTATTATTATTATTATTATTATTATTATTATTATTATTATTATTATTATTATTATTATTCTTATTATTATTATTATTAACTTCTCTTTTGAGAAGCAAGGAGAGGGAAGAATTACATTTCATGTTTTTTTTCACTCCTTACAATGCTATGTACGACAGTGATCGCAACTTCTACTGAAGGTAGACAAAAATGTTGGAGAAATTCAGCGGGTGAGGCAGCATCTATGGAGCGAAGGAAATAGGTGACGTTTCGCGTTGATACCCTTCAGTCTGAAAAAGGGTATTTATTTGCTTTTATTTTGTTGGGAATGTGTTCATCCCTCATTAAAGTCCTCTGTTTAAAGTGAGAATAGTCCCATAGTCAATTTGTTGCATTGAAAGTGGATATTCATTTATCCCTCTGTGGCAAAATGTCCTAATTTTACCCACAAATTGCTGGGACATTTTCTAAACTGCAAAGACCACTTCAGGTAGAATGGAGACATGAGGAAGTCCTTGGGCTATTGGGCTATTTAACATGTGTTGTATGGAATTTATTGGAGAATATGGAATATATTAATTGAGTTTTAATTCAATTTAATTGAATTTTAATATATTAATTGAATCGACTTGAAGATAGCGGAATCAGGGGATATGGGGAGAAGGCAGGAATGGGGTACTGATTGGGGATGATCAGCCATGATCACATTGAATGGCGGTGCTGGCTCGAAGGGCCAAATGGCCTCCTCCTGCACCTATTGTCTATTGTCATCTAACAAGTAGATGTGATTGAATAACGTAAAACATCAAAGTCAATAAATACCATGGCGAGCCATGTGCAAACAAAGAATACATTCAACCATACAAACGCCACTGGGCACCAAACACAACCCTGATATCCCTATTTTTAGCTGCTTGTTGGGTTTTTGTGAGAAGTACAGATTCCTCACATGTTCCAGTCCCATCCTGACTGAAGTGGGTTGTGGCCACAAAACATATTTTGGAAAAGTACAAAAACAGGATGTTCTTCCCTCAATCCCAGGCCAGTGGAATGGAATGGGATGGAATACTCTATTGTCACATGTGACTAGGCACAGTGAGATTCTTTGCTGCGTACCCATTGTATACAATTAGCGGACAGCTACGGCACTGACAAAGTTACAAAGCGGGCCGGCTGCTCCATTTGTTAACCCTAACCCTAACCCTAACCCTGCTCTTGACCCTTTTATCCAAGTCAATGATACAATCTGTGAACAGCTGGACTCTGGGAACCGCACTGGTCTCCACCTTCTAATCCATAAATGACACGATTGTCCCGGCTCTGCCTCTTGTTATCCATCTGTAATGCTGGACAGTTCATTACACTAATCCTGGGTGTGTAAAAATGTGCTAAAAAGTCTCTTTGCTGCCATTTTATTTGAAAGCTTTCTCAAGCCTATACTACATTAACTGATTCATCTTCATGCACTCTGCTCGATCAGTTGTCAAACATAATTTTCCTTTCAAAAGTCCTTGCTCATCATACGATAGTTTCCATGTGCCTTTCTTCCTCTTCTTTAGACTTTTAGAAGTACAGCACAGAAACAGGCCTTTCGGCCCACCTAGTCCGTGCCGGACAGCTATCAGCCCGTACACTAGCACTATCCCACACACTAAGGACAATTTACAATTCTGACCGAAACCAATTAACCGACACACCTCTCCATCTTTGGAGTGTAGGAGGAAACTGGAGCACCCGGAGAAAGCCCACTTGGTCACAGGGAGGATGTATAAACTCTGTACAGACAGCACCCGTAGTCAGGATCGAACCGGGATCTCTAGTGCTGTGAGGCAGCAACTCTACCGCTGTGTCACCCTGCCACCCTTATTCTTCCTCAATAATAGTTCACTAAATAGTTTATTGAAAATAGTTTAAAAGTTTACTCATAGTTTACTAAAGCATGGGCTACTACTGATGCCAGGCTCCCTGACTTTTGCAACATTGGGGTTATTTTTATCCGTTGCTGATGCAGGTTTGCTTTAATGCTGATATTAAATAACTCCTATAATTGTCACTTCTGCTGTTGCATCCTGCAATGGGGGTTTGAATCGTGGCATTTCAGCGAGATTTCATTGAAAGACTTCACGCATGAACACACCTTGAACCTGCAGCCAACTTCACTGAAAAAGCAGCTGCTCTTCATCTTCAATGCTTTGTCTTCACACTGCAAAATAAAAGACTTATCAATAAACAAATCCAAAAATCTCTGCACGTGATCCATATTCCTCCATTCCCTGCATATTTATGTTCTTATCTTTAAGCCTCTTTAATGCCACAATTATATCAGTCTTCACCACTGCCCCAGGCCGCATGTTCCAGGCCCCCACCACCCTGTGTTAAAAACTTGCCCCGCACATCTGCTTTAAACTTTGCACCTCTCAACTTAAAGCTACGCATGTTAGTCTTTGCCATCTCCATCCTGACTGCCTGCCCTTTCCACGCTGCTCATAGTTTTGCATATTTCTCTCCGGTTCTATCAACCTCTGGCGTTCCAGAGAAAACAATCCATCTTTGTCCACCCTCTCCTTATGGCTAACATCCTCTAATTTAGGCAGCAATCTAGTAAACCTCTTCTGCATGCCCATAAAAATGTACTAGATGACGACATGGAGCTGGGGTTTTGTACCAATCGAAGATATTGACCAAAGAAGAGGTTGTTGTGGATGCGAGACGTAACGCTTTCCCAACGAGTGAAAGATCAAACTGATGCCGGATGATGGACGTGGCCGCGGTATGTGCTGGCGGTCGGTCTAGAACGCACCGCTGAGTGAACAAATGGGGCCCGGCGTGGAGGGGGCACCAAGAACAAAGAGGGGCCCAGCATGGAGGGGGGTGGGCGCTGAAAACAGGGGGCCATTGGGGATGGTAATGAACACTTTGTAGCTTTGTTAGCTCCCTATACATGGCTACTCTTTGCATACGGAGGTAGACAAAAGTGCTGGAGAAACTCAGCGGGTGCAGCAGCATCTATGGAGCGAAGGAAATAGGCAACGTTTCGGGCCGTCTGTCTACCTTCGATTTTCCAGCATCTGCAGTTTCTTCTTAAATACTATTTGCATACCGTGTGTAAGCTATCCAAAAAAAATAATTTCACTGTTTTTAATCAATTAATCAACTACACAATGTTCCCCAGGGATTAGTGTTGGGATGGCCACCGTTTTCAAATCGCGAATTCCAAATTCCGAAATTAAAATGGACTGCTGTGTCTGAGCACACGGCAGCGTGCCTCTATAATTATGTAAAACACTGCAAGTGGAAGGAACAATGGCACGTGAAATTTAATATGAACAAATTACATATTACACACATCATGTGGCCTAAATTGCTTCAAAGGTACATGATTGAAAACAACTAACATTTTTGTGTCGTAATTGTACAATTACCAGAGAGCAGCAACAAAAAAACAAACCACTAAATTCATAAAATAATGCAAATTAAAGGAAGTCACCCTCAAACCAAACTCTGTTTATTTCAGACCATGTTGTAAATTGCCTGTTTTGATAAGCTATTTTTCTTGGGCTGTCCCTTAGGATTGAGGATGATTGAGTTCCACTTCAGTTTTATGGATTTCAAGGTTGTCAAGGTGGTGCCGCGAGTAGAGCCGTTGCCTCACAACAGCAGAGACCCGGATTCGATCCTGACCATGGGTGCTGTCTGTGTGGAGTTTGCACAATCTCCATGTGGCCACGTGGGTTTCCTCCAGGTGCTCCGATTTCCACCCACATCCCAAAGATGTGCGGGTTTGTAGAATAATTGTGAGTTGTGTAGGGTGTGGATGAGAAAGTGGGAATACATAGAATAGCGTGAATGGGTGATTGATGAACAGTGCGGACTCGGTGGGCCGAAGGATCTGTTTCCATGCTGTATCTCTAAACTAAACTAAACTAATAAGGCCAGTGTGAGAACCACATGGGGACATTTAGTTTAGTTTAGAGATACTCAAATATAATGTTAATCAACTAAACCTCAACCTCATTCTTTAGAGCCAATCCTGATTGTATTAAACGATCTACAGCAACTCTTCTCAGTTTTAACTCAACTCAAATTTTAAGAACAAATTTCTATGAAAACAAACATGTACATCAATAGCACGGAAACAGGCCCTTCGGCCCACCAAACCAGCGATCCCCGCACACCAACACTATCCTACACACACTAGGGACAATTTACAATTATACCAAGCCAATTAACCTACAAACCTGTGGAGGAAAACGAAGATCTCGGAGAAAAACCACGCTGTCACAGGGAGACAGCACCTGTAGTTAGGATCGAACCCAGCTCAACCAGCTTGTGTCGCCCTGGTACGTGGTGGCTTTAGTTACCTCGCTAATCTAGAATGACCTACCCCTGGCACAATATTGCCATTCTGAAGAAGGGCCCCTCAACCCAAAACGTCACCTACTCCTTTTCTCCAGTGATGCTGCCTGACCCGCTGAGTTACTCCAGCATGCTGTGTCTATTTACAATATTGGTGTAATAGTGTTATACAATCATTCAGCATTGGAACAGAACATTTGGCCCATCACGTCCCTGCCAACCATCTGTATTCATCACATGACCCTGACTTGGCCCTGGAGCCGTCTATATCTGGGTGCTTTAAGACCTATCTAGACACATCTTACATACAGTCAGTGTCGCTGCATCCACCAATCCTCCAGGCAGTGTGTCCCAGCTAGTCACCATTCCCTGGGTGTGAAAGGCCTCCCTTGAAACCTCTTACTCTTTAATCTATGTCCATTAGTTTTATTCATAAGTTTTATTATCGTATAATATACCACGGGGTACTGATTTTACATGATCAGCCATGATCATAGTGAATAGCGGTGCTGGTTCGAAGGGCTGAATGGCCTACTCCTGCACCTGTGTTTCTATGTAACTCATTATGTATTAAACATTGAAAATTCATACTTGTTGGACTGACTGAAAGCAGAAAACCAGATTGGCACCTCACCAATGTCCAAACACTCACCCCTCCACCACCACCACTGCACCATTGCACTGTGGATAACCACGTGTGCTTTCTACAAAACACCTTGCCTTGACTACGCTGACAGCACCTCTCAAATTACCAGCAAGGACTTGGGCTCAGGGGAATATCATCCCTTGCAGGTTCCTTTCCCAGTCGACCACCAATCTGGTTTAGGAATGTGTCAACATATTTCATAACAGAAGGGTGGCACAGCGGTAGAGTTGCTGCCGTACAGCGCCAGAGTTCCGGGTGCGATCCTGACTACAGGTGCTGTCTTTGCGGAGTTTGTACGTTCTCCCCGTGACCTGCGTGGGTTTTCTCCGGGTGCTCCAGTTTCCACCCACACTCCAAAGACGTACAGGTTTGTAGGTTGATTGGCTTCGGTAAAATTGTTCATTGTCCCTAGTGTGCGCAGGATAGTGTACAGGGTGATCGCTGGTCGGCGCGGAGTCAGTGGGCCGAAGGACCTGTTTCCGCACCGTATCTCTACAGTCTAAAGTCTAAAGATCATGGGCGAATCTCAACCCTGGAGTTTCTCGCACTCTTTAATGCAGGAGCACAATGGCAGGAAGGATGCTGCACTTTAAAATACCACTCCGCTATCTTCTCATGCAGGAGCCTGATTGCCCTGGCTCTGAGGGCCCGACTGCCGGCTACTGGAGCCAAGATCGTCCCATCAACGGAGGGCTCGAGGCCCCCCGACTGCATGAGAACAAAGAAGGGAAGAGATTGAACACTTTTTCACCTTCCATCACAGTGAGGAATGTGGAGGAGTCACTGTGGTGGATGTTTATGTTAAAATGATTATGATTATGATTCTCATTGGGAAACTGATAAACACTGGCCTGGCCCATGATGCTCAAACACCCCAAAAATAAATAAACTGGAAATGAACTAAACTCTAAACTCTGGAGCTGGTGCAGATGGGACATGTTAGTCAGTGTGGGCAAGTTGGGCTGAAGGGCCTGTATGACTCTTGTTGCATGCACCCGCACCGCAGGAATAATGATCCTTGATGAATTTCATCAATTTGAGGTAAATGAGGTAAATTTGAGGTAAATTAATCTTATATGTGCACACGCCTGCTGTAAACCTTCCCGGAAGTGCCAACTATTGGTGGGTACAGTGGTGCAGCCGACCATTAATGAGTCTTCTGGTGAAAGAGAAGGAAGGATAGTATTCACCAAGTGAAAAATAGCCAATGTCACCGGGTTAACGGGCATTCAGACATATTCAAGTGACTTTGCAGCTTGATGCGGTTTTGGAGCAGCTGATGTTCAGTAGCGTAGATACTGTGCTGAAAGCCTAGACATAACTTCATTTCTCGAGGGAACAATGAATCACCTGAGATACAGCTGAATTATATGGTAAGATAGACTCAAAATGGTGGAGTAACTCAGCGGGACAGGCAGCATCTCTGGATGGAAGGAACATGTGACGTTTTAGGTCGGGGCCCTTTAGACTCATTATATGGTGATAGTTTAGTTTAGTTTAGTTTAGTTTAGAGATACAGCACGGAAACAGGCCCTTCAGCCCACCAGGTCCATACTGACCAGCGATCCCCGCACATTAACACTATCCCACACACACTAGGGACAATTTTACATTTATATCAAGCCAATTAACCTACAAACCTGTACGTCTTTGGAGTGTGGGAGGAAACCTGAGATCCCGGAGAAAACCCACGCAGGTCACAGGGAGAACGTATAGACGAGAACACATAGTCAGGCTTGAACCCAGGTCCCTGGTGCTCTAGGGCAGTAACTCTACCGATTTTATGATGAGGAACTGATTTGATAAAAACCAAGGAGATACTGAAGTACTGATACTGAACATCAAGCTTTACAGAGTGACTTAAATGTATCTTAAAAAGGATTAACGCCGGTGAACGCTGTGATAATTACTATACCTCTCTTGGAGGTGAATGCTATCCATCTTTCTCTTTCACCCTCCCTGGAGACCATTAAATGTCCACTGGTGAGTCCGAAGGAAGGACTCGACACAAAACATTGCCTATCCAATTGCTCCAGAGATGCTGCCTGACCGGCTGAGTTACTCCAGCACTTTGTGTTTTTTGCTGACGATACCAGCATCTGCAGTTCCTTGTGTCAATGAGATACTGAATCCATTTGATTTAATGTGAAAATGTTATAAGTAACAATAATTTTGTATGAAATAGCAACAGAATATGGTGGAAATGCTGTGCTGATGAGAGTTTTGATCACATGAATCGCTTGCTTGCAATAGTTCCCAACCTACTAAAAAAAAAATTTCAGCATTTTCATCATCTGTTATGAAAATGGAACTGGTTCTTTATAAACACGCATCAGCTTTTACTATTAGTTTAATTTAATTTAGTTTAGTTTAGAGGTACAGTGTGGAAACAGGCCCTTCAGCCCACTGAGTCTGGTTGACCAGCGATCCCCGCACATTAACACTATCCTACACACACCAGAGACAATTTACAAATTTACCAAGTCAATTAGCCTACAAAGCTGGACGTCTTTGGAGTGTGGGAGGAAACCGGAGATCCCGAAGAAAACCCATGCAGGTCACTGGGGGAACGTGAAAACTCCCTACAGACAGCACTTGTGGTGAAGGATCGATCTGGAGCTGGAAGGCTGTAACTCTACCACACCACCACCATGCGGAGCGGGTATTGTGAACGAGGTTTGCTTCAGTTAATGCCATCTCATTATCACTGAACAAACAATGAACAGAAGAAACTTTCTGGTGTTCTCCGGAGGTACTGAAGCATACAAGAGCCATCTGGTGGCCGTTAGTGTGATCTGTAGCGGTTTAGAAGTACAGAAAGGGTGGACTTTTCCCCAGATTGGCAGATTGGCAAAGGATAGCACATCACCCGGCCTTGAATAGCATGAATATTGAAAAAAATGCTTTGGCATCTGGAAAAGTCAAAACCTTTTGCGATCTCAGGAGATCCCAATGTGTCTTATAAGCAGCTTTAAAGCTAAGACCACAAACAGTGAATTCATGAGCAGAGATCTGATTTAAAGGTGATGGTTATGGAATAAATATCAATGACTGTGAACCTCCCTTGCTCTTCTTCAAAGCAAAGCCAACTCTTTATGACAGAAGTCTAGGGATATGGTTCAATATGTCATCTGTAGAGAGGACATCCTGATCGAACAGCAGTTCCTCAGTGTAGTGGTCACTGGGGTTAAACCCACAGCCGATACTCATTCTACAGCGGAGGTGATGGAGATTCAAACTCCAACAACACGGCAAATATGCAACTTTGTTCCAAAACAATTAATTTAACAGAATAAGGGGTCGGCCATTTAGGACTTAATGTGGAAAAACATCTTCACCCAGAGAGTTGTGAATCTGTGGAATTCTCTGCCACAGAAGGTGGTGGAGGTCAAATCACTGGATGTTTTCAAGGGAGAATTAGATTTAGCTCTAAGGGCTAAAGGAATCAAGGGATACGGGGAAAAAGCAGAATCAGGGAACTGATTTTAGATGATCAGCCATGATCATATTGAATGGCGCTGCTGGCTCGAAGGGCTGAATTTATTTATGTTTCTATGTTTTCTATGTTTCTAAAAACAGGAAATGGTGGAAACTCAGCAGTTTAGCATCAATGCCAAGATGAACAGTTAAGGGCCTGTCCCACTGTATGAGCTAATTCACGAGCTCTCCCGAGGTCAGGGAGGGGGAGCTGTCCTGTTCATGGCTGCCCAGCCAGCAGCTGTCCGTCTTTTCATCTCTTTTTTAAATTTTTAGTTAGTTAAAGTGTTTTTGTTCTGGAGGTCTAGACTTTTTTATTTGGGGGGTGGGGGGGGGGGGGGGGGGGGGGGGGAGGGGGAAACTATCTTTCAGGGTCCCTACCTGGTCGGAGAGGCAGCTTTTCTCCGGGCTGCAGTTTCGACCCGTCCTTGCGGCCTACCAGCGGGCCTGGAGCAGTGTTTCCTGTCGGGGACCGCCCAGAACCTCGGCTTCGGTGGCGGCACAGCGCTGGAGCGCTATCGTGGAGCGGAGCGGGCGATGCCTTGCCCGGGTCGCCGCGCTGGAGCTCCGGTGAGCTGAAGACCGCCGAGATAAACATCGCGGAGCTGCGGCTCTTTGGAGCGGCCAGCTGCGGGCGGCGGAGCTGAACTTAAACATCGGGAGCCTGGGATCTCTCGATGAGATCGCCAGTGGTGGAGCTCCAACCGGTGCGGCCTTGTTGGCTTCGGAAGCCGCGGTCTCCGGTGAGGGAAGCGGCCGTTCCAGGATTCCCATGCCGCCGAGAGGATTCTCCCGACGCCGGAGTACAATCATCCGGCGAGAACGGCCTGGAACATCGGGCCTCCTTAAAGGCAACTGTGGAGGCCTCAATAGGCCCGACTATGGGTGGACATGGGATGGGGACTGGACACTGTGCCTTCCCTCATAATGGGAACCATTGTGGGGGGATGTTTTTATGTTTAAATGTCTTTATTATTGTTATGTCTGTATTCTTTCTTTATGTGCTGCATGGCAAGAAGCATTTCACTACACCTAGGTGTATGTGACCAATAAAATAACCTTTGAACCTTTGAACCTTTAATTCACGAGCTCTCCCGAGTTCTCCCCTGATTCGCTCATGTAATGTATGTAGCGGGTAGGTAGGGGCTTGTATGAGTAAAAAATAACCATTTTTTTCATCACAAGTATTTTTTTACTCATGGAATTTTTTCACAGTGTTGTAAAAACATCCCGAATTTACCGGATTTCTCGAGTACCTACCGTTAGTATTACGAGCCGCTACGGGACATCCACGAGCTCCTACGGACCCGCTACGGACATTCTCCGAGTTCGAATCAGGGGTAAACGTGGGAGAACTCTTGAATTACCTCGTACAGTGGGACAGGCCCTTTAACATTTCAGGATGATGACCTTTCGTTAGAACTAAGACAGGTTAGATATTCATTCACCGTTCATTCTGTTTTCTTCATCCGTCAAACCAGTTACAGACAACATTGTGAATTTCCGGCCTATGGCAACATCCAACAGACAATAAGATGTAATAACGTGAATGAAAACATCAGCAGCGGTGACTCAGTTCTACAGAGATCAGGGAAACATAGAAACTCTCTGGGTGAGAAAGCTTTTCCTCATCTCAGTCCTAAATGGCCTACCCTTCATTCTTAAACTGTGACCCCTGGTTCCGGGTCCTGCATCTAGCCTGTCCAATCCTCTAAGAATTTTATATGTTTCTATAAGATCTCCTCTCATCCAAAATTCCAGTTAATACAAGCCCAGTCGCCCATTCTTTCATCATACGTCAGTCCCACCTTCCCGGGAATTAACCTGGTGAACCTACGCTGCACTCCCTCAATAGCAAGGATGGCCTTCCTCAAATTAGGAGACCAGAATTGCACACAATACTCCAGGTGTGGTCTCACCAGGGTCCTGTACAACTGCAATAGGACCTCCTTGATCCTAAACTCAAATCCTCTTGCAATGAAGGCCAACATGCCATTAGCTTTCTTGGTCATCGGGTGGCGCTGTGTGCGGCAGCCTTGCCATCAGTTTGTCTGTCATTTCACCCTTTTTGTTATTTTTAGTGTGTCAAAGAATATGTATTTGGAGGTTTCTTAGTCTTTTTTATGTGGGGGGGAGGGGGGGGAAGGGGGGAGGGGGAAGGGGAAGCCGTTTTCTCAGTCACTTCCTGGTCGAGGATGTGTCTTTTCACCAAGTCGCATCTTTGCTCCCCCCCACCACCACGGCCTACCATCTGGATTGGCGAGAGCTTCAGCTGCGGCGCCACACAGAGTTCCATCGCGGAGTGGGACGATGCTTTAACGGGGATCGCCTGTTGAAGCACCAGAGTGTTGGGCCTGCTGACTACACCGTGGAGCTGTGGTTTGCGGAGCTTCTAACCGCGGGCGATGCTGACCAACATCGCGGAGTCCTGGGATCTTTTGCCGAGGGTCGCCAGCGTTGAATCTCCGTCCAGCTCCGCCTGTGGACTTTGGGAGCCGCGGTCAATTCAGAAACTCCAAGCCGCTGAGAGTGTTCTCCATTCTGATGCTGGTACTCTGATCATCCCGGCGAGAGGGCCTGAACATCGGGCCGTCCGTAGCGGCGACTGCGGAGGGTTCAAAGGCCCTGACCGACCAGGGGTGAACAATGAGGAAGATGACTGAACTATATTGCCTTCCCTCACAGTGGGAAACGTTGATGCCGCTGTGTGGGGATGTTCATGTTAAACTCTATCGTGTGTTGTGTTCTGGCTGCATGGTAAATCAAATCTCACTGTACCAATTGGTGCATGAGACAACAAGTGTAACTTGAACTTGAACTGCCTGCTGTACCAGCATGCTTACTTTCAGTGACTGACGTACAAACACACCCAGGTCTCGTTGCACATTCAGATAATGAAGGTTGTGCATATGAGCTCTCTTGCTCTCTCCTGCGACCTTTCCTCTCCATGCCATCTGAAACATGTGCTGTACTGTCTGCATGTCCTATGGTTTGTGTCACCTTCCACCAATCACCGTGCAGTGAAGACTTTCCGGGGCGGCACGGTGGCGCAGCGGTAGAGTTGCTGCCTCACAACGCCAGAGACCCGGGTTCAATCCTGACCACAGGTGCTGTCTGTACGGAGTTTCCACGTTCTCCCTGTGACCACGTGGGTTTTCTCCGGATGCTCCGGTTCCCTCGCACATCCCAAAGACGTGCAGGTTTGGAGGTTTATTGGTGTCTGTAAAGTTGTAACATTTTCCTTAGTATTTATACATCCGTTTACGGGGCGATCTCTGGTCGACGCC